>NC_092039.1:104506906-104767814 GCF_003086295.3 Arachis hypogaea
ATTTTCCAGAGAGTTATGCCAGAACTGTGCAGTGTTGTGCCGGGGCACGAGAATACCCACGCGTACGCGTGGTTGACGCGTACGCGTCGATGGCAAATTTTAATCCACGCGTTAGCGTGCATGACGCTTGCACGTCGATAAGTTCCCTCCGATCTCCCCTCCCCCACTTCATATCTTAAATCATATGATAGTCTAGCTATGAAAGAAAGCATGGAATTGTGTAACTGCGAGTGAAGCAAGGAAAAATGAATATCATTAGGATCAATTGATTATTGAGTGGGAGATGTGGTGGAAGTGCTTTTATGCCATGAGCCGACAAGGCCGTATTGCAATGGGCTGGTTATGGATTAACCGTGACCGGATGGCTGTGTATGATATGAATATTGGCTGTTTTGGACTGAACCGTGAGCCGGATGGCTGATATGGATGTTGATCCATGGATAGAATTCAGCATGTTATGCTAATTATTTGATATTGTGATTTCACTTCCACTATCTGAGATCGAGTTTCCCTGGTATAGCAGTGGCTAGCCAGACTCCAGGTGGACCCGTTGACCCTAGTCATAGTCGGCACTGTGAAAGATATGCCTAAGATCACATAGGTGATATATAGACATGTATGTCAGTTATGACTATCGGTTGATGCTGACAGGGACAGTCCAATGGTTAGCGCCAGACTCGGTGGCTCTATAACCGACAGATGATATCACAGCCACTGGACAGGCATTCATCAATGCATACTATATGAATGTTTGAGATTGCCTATTGACTGCATATTACTGCTATTTCTAAATGCCTTACTTGTTCTATTGTATTTCTTCTTGATATAACTGTGTTGCTACATTATACTCCTGTTGTGGTTGGGAGGTGAGAGGATTGGAAAGGGAAGTATTAGTTAGACTGAAGAATCTTTAGTCAGATGCCCTTATATGGTTTAGCTTGTTTATAAGCTTTGATGTTATTTGGAGGAAGTTCTAGGATTGCCTTTGGCTTTCCTCCATTATTATGTATTATATATGTGGAAGCTGTTACCATGCTGGGACCTCTGGTTCTCACCCACGCGGATTTTGTGGTTTTCAGATGCAGGACGTGAGGTTTCCCGCTGATGCATGCTGAGACTTCTATATTGCGAAGATCCTTTGTTCTCGGGCTATGTTTGGTTTATATGTTTTGCTTAGATACTTTTATCTCCATTAAATAATACAAACTGTAATGACTCCTCTTATGGGAGATTTTGGAGAATAGGTTTTATGTATTTGTGTCCCTTTGGGTTTCCTTTGGGGTTTTCCTTATTTTTTATCACGCCGTTGGTTATCCTTGTTCGTTACTGTATCGATCGGAGTGTTGCACTTTCGAGTTGCGATGATTTTTGTTTACCCCTTTTTCTACAAAGGCTCCTAGTTATAATCAATCATTCATACTACTATACGTACTAAATTTTTATTTTAGAGGTCGAAATACCTTGCCATTCTGATTATGACTTAAGCTAAGACTCTGTATGGTAGGTGTTACATTATGGTATCAAGCAGTTCGTTCCTGTAGAGGCTGAGGGATGGACTGATTATGCTTCTGTGCATTCTCTGTGTGTGTTATGTGCTATTAGTATATCTGCTTGATATAATTGGCATAAACGTTCATGAGCATGCATTTGGGACTTTGAAGTACTAGACTTCCGATATGAGACTGATCAACTTAATATCGATTGTTTGGTATGTATAGGAACCAGATGGCGCCTCGTGGACGCGGTAGAGGTAGTGCGAGAGGTCGTACGAATGCTCGTGCATCGGAGAATAACCTAATGACCCGGTGAACTTTATGACTGCGTGGAGAACATGCTGCTGCTATGCAAGCCACTGCTGAGGCTCTTGGTCAACAGATGAACAACCATGGTAATGATGGAGGTGGAGTTCAGGGCCCGATGAACTAGCAAACTTTTTGAAGGTTAATCCACCTAAGTCAGGGAACTACTAGTCCGACTGAGGCTGATACATGGTTTCAGGCTATAGAGCGAGCACTGCAAGCACAAGTGGTACCTGAAGGCAGCGTGTCGAGTTGCTACCTATATGTCCAGGTGAAGCGCGCATTGGTGGCAAGGATCGACGTCTTCTCAGCAGGGTGATGACTATATCACTTGGAATGTCTTCCAAGAAGAGTTCTATAAGAAGTACTTTCCGACTTCTGCTAGGACGCTAAGGAACTTGAATTTACAGCTGAAGCAGGGTACTATGTCCATATCAGAGTATACTGACAAGTTTGAGGAGCTGTTCAGGTTCTCTCGTATGTGCCAAGGGACTCCGGTGGAATATGAGGAATGGAAGTGTGTTAAGTATGAAGGAGGACTCCGGAGTGATATTTCAGTTCAGTGGGACCAATGGAGATTAGGACTTCTCCGAGTTGGTAAACAAGTGTAGGGTTGCTGAAGAGTGTGTGAAGAGGGCAACCGCTGAGAAAGGGATCAAAAGGATCATTCCCACAGAACCGGAAGAGCTTTGCACCTAGAGGTCCGTCTTTCAAGAGGGAAGCTCTTTAGGAGGCCAACAACAACAACAACTCCAAGGAAGAAGTTGGGAAGCAGCCTCAGAATGATCAAGCTTGTACTAGATGTGGGAGTCACCATCCGGGAGCACCATGCAAGGCCGGATGGGGTTTGTGCTACACTTGTGGAAAGGCGGGCATAAAGCCGCAATGTCCGGAGAGCAGAAACAAGGTGCTGGAAAGCACAACAGACTGGTCGGGTGTTCACCACTTCAGCTGTAGGAGCTGAGGGATCTGAGACACTTATTCGAGGTAACTGTGAAATGGCTGGTCAAACTTTAAATGCTTTATTTGATTCGGGAGCATCACATTCATTCATTGCATTTGAGAAAGCCCATGAGTTAGGACTGAAGATTGTAACTTTAGGTTATGATCTAAGAGTGTACAATGCTACCCATGAAGCCATGGTAACTAGGCTAGGATGCCCGGAAGTTTCCTTTAGGTTCAAGCAGCATGATTTTGTTCATAATTTAGTCTGCTTACCGATGATGGTCTTGATCTTATCTTGGGATTGGACTGGTTATCTAAGAACCATGTTCTGCTGATTGTTCTACAAAGTCGGTGTACTTTATGCCGGAAGATACGAAGGGCCGGTCGTGGTGAATAATTATTACTTGAATTCGATGATGGTGAACTGTTCCGGAACCGAATGTCAGGGTATCATGTTGTTAACCGCGGGTGTTTCGGGTGATGATCAAAGGTTGGACAGATTCCGGTTGTGTGTGAGTTTCCGGAAGTGTTTCCCGATGATATTGATGAGTTTCCACCTAACCGAGAGGTTGAGTTTGCTATTGAATTGGTGCCCGGGGCGGGACCAATCTCAAGTGCTCCTTATAGGATGTCACCGTTAGAGATGAACGAGCTAAAGTCTCAGTTAGAGGATTTGTTGGGAAAGAATTTTATACGACCAAGTGTCTCTCCGTGGGGTGCTCCAGTGTTACTGGTGAAGAAGAAGGATGGGAGTATGCGGCTCTGTGTGGATTACAGGCAGCTGAACAAGGTTACAATAAAGAATAAGTACCATTGCCGAGAATTGATGATCTCATGGATCAGTTACAAGGAGCTGGAGTTTTCTCCAAGATCGATTTGCGATCCGGTTATCACCAGATAAGGGTGAGGGGTGAGGATATCCCTAAGACCGCTTTCAGGACTCGTTATGGTCATTACGAGTACACTGTAATGTCTTTCGGGTTGACGAACGCTCCTGCAGTGTTTATGGATACATGAATAGAGTTTTCCGTCCGTTTTTGGATAAATTCGTTGTTGTCTTCATTGATGACATACTGATTTATTCCAAGACTGAAGAAGAGCATGCGGAACACTTGAGGACCGTGTTGCAGATTCTAAAGGAGAAGAAACTCTATGCAAAACTGTCTAAGTGTGAGTTTGGAAGAGTGAGGTGAAGTTTTTGGGCCATGTGGTGAGTAAGAAGGGAATAGCCGTAGATCCAACTAAGGTGGAGGCTGTGATGGATTGGAAGCAACCAACCACCGTAACAGAGATAAGGAGTTTTCTGGGTTTAGCTGGCTATTACCGAAGGTTTATCAAGGGCTTTTCACAGATAGCTTTGCCAATGACAAAGTTAACCCGCAAAGACACTCCGTTTGTTTGGACTCCTGAGTGCGAGGAGAGCTTTCAGACATTGAAGAAAAGTTGACCACTGCACCTGTGTTAGTGTTACCCGAGCCGAATGAGCCATTTGAGGTGTATTGTGATGCCTCATTAAAGGGTTTAGGGTGCGTGCTGATGCAGCATCATAATGTGGTGGCGTATGCCTCACGACAGTTGAGACCTCATGAAGTTAGTTACCCTACGCACGATTTGGAACTCGCTGCGGTTGTGTTTGCCTTGAAGGTGTGGAGGCATTACCTCTATGGGGTTAAGTTCCAAGTTTTCTCTGATCATAAGAGCTTGAAGTACCTCTTTGATCAGAAAGAGCTTAATATGAGGCAGAGAAGGTGGATGGAATTGTTGAAGGACTACGACTTTGAGTTGCATTACCATCCGGGAAAGGCGAACGTAGTGGCGGATGCGTTAAGTCGAAAGTCGTTATATGCGGCTTGGATGATGCTTCAAGAGGAGAAGTTGCTCAAGGGATTCGAGAGTCTGAAAATTGGTGCTCGAGAAGTATCCGGAACTTTGTGTTTGAGCCGATTAGAGATCTCAAGTGATTTTAAGTCCGAACTCCTAAAGGCTCATCAAAATGATGAAGCGTTATGGAAGGTGTTACCGGCTATTGAGCAAGGAAAACAATGGAGAGTGTCGGAAGAAAAAGATGGGTTATGGAGATTCAAGGGTAGGATCATTGTGCCGGATGTTGGCACTTTGAGGCAAGATATTTTAAAGGAGGCACACAAAAGCGGATTCTCCATTCACCCGGGAAGTACTAAGATGTACCATGATTTAAAGGCGATGTTTGGTGGCCGGGTATGAAGAATGATGTGGCGGAATATGTTTCAAAGTGCTTAACTTGTCAAAAGGTAAAGATTGAACATCAAAGACCTTCCGGGATGTTGCAACCTTTAGAGATTCCACAATGGAAGTGGGAAAGTATTGCAATGGACTTTGTGTCGGGATTGCCAAGGACTAGGGCTGGTTTTGATGCTATTTGGGTGATTGTGGACCGACTACGAAGTCAGCTCACTTTTTGCCCATTCGGATGACTTACACCCTTGAGGAGCTAGCACGGTTATACATAAAGGAGATTGTGAGACTTCATGGTGTACCTGCTACTATAATCTCTGATAGAGACCCTCGTTTCACTTCAAGGTTTTGGGGTGCATTTCAGAAAGCTTTTGGAACCCGATTAAGCTTGAGCACGGCTTACCATCCTCAGACAGATGGTCAATCCGAGAGGACGATCCAAACACTAGAGGATATGTTGAGAGCTTGTGTTTTGGACCAACCGGTGAGTTGGATCGGTATATGCCATTAGTGGAGTTTGCATACAATAATAGTTATCATGCGAGCATCGGAATGGCTCCGTATGAGGCCTTGTATGGGAGGAAATGTCAATCTCCGCTATGTTGGTATGAAGCTGGAGAGAAAAGCTTGTTGGGCCGGAAATGATAGCTGAGACTACTGAACAAGTCAAGAAAATCCGTGATAGGATGCTTACGGCGCAGAGTCGTCAAAAGAGTTACGCCGATCAGAGGCGAAAGCCCTTAGAATTTGAGGAAGGAGATCATGTTTTCCTTAAGGTTACTCCGACCACAGGAGTAGGTAGGCGATTAAGGCAAAGAAGTTGAATCCTCGATACATTGGTCCATTTCAATCCTGGAGAGGATTGGACCGGTGGCGTATCGGATGGCTCTACCACCTCATCTTTCGAATCTGCACGATGTGTTTCACGTGTCGCAGCTTCGGAAGTACACTCCTGATGCTAGCCATGTGTTGGAACTGAGTCGGTTCAGTTAAGGGAAGATTTGACGCTTCCAGTGGCTCCAGTCAGAATTGATGATACTAGTATCAAACGGTTGCGTGGAAAGAGGTTTCATTAGTCAAAGTGGCATGGAGTCGAGGCGGTGTTGAGGAACACACTTGGGAACTTGAGTCGGAGATGCGAACGGATTATCCGCATTTATTCTCAGGTATTGCATTTGAATTTTGTGGGCAAAATTCCCAATTAGGTGGGTAGAATGTAAAACCCGGTTAATTAACGGCTAATTAACCCATAAATGAGAATTTATTCTAGAAAGCCTAAAATGTGATTTTTTGGCTAAATGATAGAGGAGATTGAGACGAGAATTTCGGTACCAATTTTATAGAATTCGGACCAAGATTGGACCAACGGGCCAAACCGGGCCAACCGGACCCAAAGTGGGCCCTTGGCCCAACATAACTAAACCAAAACCCTAGTTTTCAGCATCTCTCTCCTCACTAACACACTCAAGCTGAAATAGAGGAAGGAGGAAGAACACTCTCTCAAGTTCTTTCTCTCACTTGATCTTCAAACCACCATAACTTTTGATCTAGAGCTCGATTGCCGCTCCGTTTGCGGCCACGCGTTCACCGCGAGAGCTCTACAAACCCATACAATCAATCTTGAGGTAAGCCACGTTTCTGTTCGAAATTCCAGCCCTTATTTTCGAGTTTCATGGGTGAAATGTTGAGATTTTGGGTTCTTTGATGTTATAGGACCCAACTCTCTTGAAGGAGAAGGTTAATCTTGTCTCCTTGGACCTTGGGTGTGGTAAGATTCTCAACCCTAGTGTATTTTGTATTTTATGATGTTGGGTTTTGAGATGTTGTGTATGGGTATGATGATTGTGGCTTAGGTTGTGTATGTGTGGATATTGGAGCTTGATTGGTGATTTTGAAAAGCTTGAAAAGGGATTTGGTGGTGAAAAATCTGTTCTTGGAGGTGTTGAGGCCTTGAGAGCTTGTGGATAAGTGATTTGGAAGTGCTCCGGTTGAGCTTGGGAAATCGGCTAAGGTATGGTTTCGGTTTCCCGTATCTAATATGTAATGTGGTAGGAAATACTTAGGCTAGAGGCCCTAAGATAGGCATTGAATGGTTGATGTTGTTGAATGATTGAGATATATGATGTGTTCATATATGTGATGATGATTATTGATGCCTTGGTGGTATGATGTATGAGAAATATGCATGTTGTGATATATGCTTGATGATTGGTTATGGTTGAATTGTGGGTTGAACCATGTTATGGTGAGTATGATATTGATTGTGTAATAATGATTTATTGGAATTGGTGTTGTTGAGAATTGGCATGAGGAAGAGTATATGATATGTCAATATGTTTGAGTTTGAGCCACTTGGGTGAAGTGGGTTAAAATGATGAGATAGTGATTTTGTAAATTGTGGTAAAGTGTCAATGTGTGAGTTGAGGAGGCTTGATGTTGAAATTGATATATTTTGATTGATTTCAAAGAAAAGGGATGAAAATGGCATGTTTTGATTGATTTGAAAAGAGTTGGAAATGGCTTGTTTGAAATGGCACTTTGTGGTTTTTATGAAAAACATGGTTTTGGGCATACTTTGGTGGGACATAACTTGGACTACGGATCTCTGTTTTGTGTCAAATCTATTTAGAAATGAAATTGGATCCGGGATGTCCATGCCGTTCGAAGAACGGGTGAAAAATGATTTAAAATGAGAAAGTTATGTCCGTTGGAAGATTGGGGTTAAATTGGTGAATTCTGCAGCTTTTAACTTAGAAAATTTTAGCAGAATGACCCCTGCGCGTGGGCGCACTTGGCGCGTGCGCACCGTTCTCCCGAAAATGCCATCCACGCGTGCGCGTGATGTGCGCGGGCGCGCCGATGGTGCTGCACCAATGCCCAGCATTTTCCAGAGAGTTATGCCAGAACTGTGCTAGTGTTGTGCCGGGGCACGAGAAACCCACGCGTACGCGTGGTTGACGCGTACGCGTCGATAGGCAAACTTTTAACCCACGCGTTAGCGTGCATGACGCTCGCACGTCGATAAGTTTTTTAGGCCGTCCACCGTGCGCGTGGAGTGCGCGTCGCGTGGCTCTGTTTTCATCCCAAAGTTGATTTTTGAGTTTTAAAAGCCAAATTTCATACTTCTAAGCCTCCGATCTCCCCACTTATATCTTAAATCATTATGATACGTCTAGCTATGAGAAGAAAGGCTAGTGAATGTGGTAACTTGCGAGTGAAGCAAGGGAAAATGAATGATCATTGAGGATCAAGCATGATTATGTGAGATGCGGAGGATGGTGGTGGAAGTGCTTGTTATGCCATGAGCCGAAAGGCCGTATTTGCCAATGGGCTGGTTATGGATTTAACCGTGAGCCGGAATGGCTGTGTATGATATGAATATTGGCTGGTTCTGGACTGAACCGTGAGCCGGATGGCTGATATGGATGTTGATCCATGGATGAGAATTCATGCATGTTTATGCTGAATTATTGATAATTGTGATTTGCACTTCCACTATCTGAGATACGAGTTTCCCTGGGTAGTAGCAGTGGCTAGCCACCACGTGCTCCAGGTTGAGACTTGATACTCTGTTGACCCTATGTCATAAGTGTGGCCGGGCACTGTGAAAGACCCGGATGAGCTCGCCCCCGTAAGTATCACCAGTGAGGGTGATGATATAGATCATGATTATGATCAAGTTATAACGAGTATAACTCGAGTTGGGGATGCGTGACAGAGGGACAGTCCAATGGTTAGCGACCAGGACTTGTCGGGTTGGCTCTATAACCGACAGATGATATCATCAGCCACTAGGGACAGGCATTCATCATATGCATACTATATGAATTGTTTGAGATTGCCTATTTGACTGCATATTACTTGCTAATTGTCTAAATGCCTTACTTGTTCCTATTGTATATTTCTTGCTTGATATAACTGTGTTTGCTACATTATACTCCTGTTGTGGTTGGGAGGTGAGAAGGATTGGAAAGGGAAGTATTAGTTAGACTGAAGAATCTTTAGTCAGATGCCCTTATATGGTTTAGCTTGTTTATAAGCTTTGATGTTATTTGGAGGAAGTTCTAGGATTGCCTTTGGCTTTCCTCCATTATTATGTATTATATATGTGGAAGCTGTTACCATGCTGGGGACCTCTGGTTCTCACCCACGCGGATTTTGTGGTTTTCAGATGCAGGACGTGAGGTGTCCCGCTGATGCATGCTGGAGACTTCTATATTGCGAAGATCCTTTGTTCTCGGGGCTATGTTTTGGTTTATATGTTTTGCTTAGATACTTTTATCTCCATTAAATAATACAAACTGTAATGACTCCTCTTATGGGAGATTTTGGAGAATAGGTTTTATGTATTTGTGTCCCTTTGGGTTTCCTTTGGGGTTTTCCTTATTTTTATCACGCGTTGGTTATCCTTGTTCGTTACGTTATCGATCGGAGTGTTGCACTTTCGAGTTGCGATGATTTTTGTTTACCCCTTTTTCTACAAAGGCTCCTAGTTATAATCAATCATTCATACTACTATACGTACTAAATTTTATTTTAGAGGTCGAAATACCTTGCCATTCTGACTTATGACTTAAGCATAAGACTCTGTATGGTAGGGTGTTACATTATGGTATCAAGCAGTTCGTTCCTGTAGAGGCTGAGGGATGGACTGACTATGCTTCTGTGCATTCTCTGTATGTGTGTTATGTGCTATTAGTATATCTGCTTGATATAATTGGCATAAACATTCATGAGCATGCATTTGGGACTTTGAAGTACTAGACTTCCGATATTGAGACTGATCAACTTAATATCGATTGTTTGGTATGTATAGGAACCAGATGGCGCCTCGTGGACGTGGTAGAGGTAGTGCGAGAGGTCGTACGAATGCTCGTGCATCGGAGAATAACCCTAATGACCCGGTGAACTTTATGACTGCGTTGGAGAACATGACTGCTGCTATGCAAGCCACTGCTGAGGCTCTTGGTCAACAGATGAACAACCATGGTAATGATGGAGGTGGAGTCCAGGGCCCGATGATACTAGCAAACTTTTTGAAGGTTAATCCACCTAAGTTCGAGGGAACTACTAGTCCGACTGAGGCTGATACATGGTTTCAGGCTATAGAGCGAGCACTGCAAGCACAAGTGGTACCTGAAGGGCAGCGTGTCGAGTTTGCTACCTATATGATCACAGGTGAAGTGTCGCATTGGTGGCAAGGCATCTGACGTCTTCTACAGCAGGGTGATGACTATATCACTTGGAATGTCTTCCAAGAAGAGTTCTATAAGAAGTACTTTCCGACTTCTGCTAGGACAGCTAAGGAACTTGAGTTACTGCAGCTGAAGCAGGGTACTATGTCCATATCAGAGTATACTGACAAGTTTGAGGAGCTGTTCAGGTTCTCTCGTATGTGCCAAGGGACTCTGGTGGAATATGAGGAATGGAAGTGTGTTAAGTATGAAGGAGGACTCCGGAGTGATATCTTCAGTTCAGTGGGACCATTGGAGATTACGACCTTCTCTGAGTTGGTAAACAAGTGTAGGGTTGCTGAAGAGTGTGTGAAGAGGGCAACCGCTGAGAAAGGGAGTCAAAAAGGATCATTCCCACAGAACCGAGGAAAGAGCTTTGCACCTAGAGGTCCGTCTTTCAAGAGGGGAAGCTCTTTTAGGAGGCCCAACAACAACAACAACTCCCAAGGGAAGAAGTTTGGGAAGCAGCCTCAGAATGATCAAGTTTGTACTAGATGTGGGAGTCACCATCCGGGAGCACCATGCAAGGCCGGATGGGGTTTGTGCTACACTTGTGGAAAGGCGAAGCATAAAGCCGCAAATAGTCCGGAGAGGCAGAAACAAGGTGCTGGAAAGGCACAACAGACTGGTCGAGTGTTCACCACTTCAGCCGTAGGAGCTGAGGGATCTGAGACCCTTATTCGAGGTAACTGTGAAATGGCTGGTCAAACTTTGAATGCTTTATTTGATTCGGGAGCATCACATTCATTCATTGCATTTGAGAAAGCCCATGAGTTAGGACTGAAGATTGTAACTTTAGGTTATGATCTAAGAGTGTACAATGCTACCCATGAAGCCATGGTAACTAGGCTAGGATGCCCGGAAGTTTCCTTTAGGTTCAAACAGCATGATTTTATTCATAATTTAGTCTGCTTGCCGATGATCGGTCTTGATCTTATCTTGAGATTGGACTGGTTATCTAAGAACCATGTCCTGCTTGATTGTTCTACAAAGTCGGTGTACTTTATGCCGGAAGATACAGAAGGGTCGGTCGTGGTAAATAATTATTACTTGAATTCGGTGATGGTGAATTGTTCCGGAACCGAATGTCAGGGTATCATGTTGTTAACCGCGGGTGTTTCGGGTGATGATCAAAGGTTAGAGCAGATTCCGGTTGTGTGTGAGTTTCCGAAAGTGTTTCCCGATGATATTGATGAGTTTCCACCTAACCGAGAGGTTTAGTTTGCTATTGAATTGGTGCCCGGGGCGAGACCAATCTCAAGTGCTCCTTATAGGATGTCACCGTTAGAGATGAACGAGCTAAAGTCTCAGTTAGAGGATTTGTTGGGAAAGAATTTTATACGCCCAAGTGTATCTCCGTAGGGTGCTCCAGTGTTACTGGTGAAGAAAAAGGATGGGAGTATGCGACTCTGTGTGGATTACAGGCAGCTGAACAAGGTTACAATAAAGAATAAGTACTCATTGCCGAGAATTGATGATCTCATGGATCAGTTACAAGGAGCTGGAGTTTTCTCCAAGATCGACTTGCGATCCGGTTATCACCAGATAAGGGTGAGGGGTGAGGATATCCCTAAGACCACTTTCAGGACTCGTTATGGTCATTACGAGTACACTGTAATGTCTTTCGGGTTGACGAACACTCCTGCAGTGTTTATGGACTACATGAATAGAGTTTTCCGTCCGTTTTTGGATAAATTTGTTGTTGTCTTCATTGATGACATACTGATTTATTCCAAGACTGAAGAAGAGCATGCGGAACACTTGAGGACCGTGTTGCAGATTCTAAAGGAGAAGAAACTCTATGCAAAACTGTCTAAGTGTGAGTTTTGGAAGAGTGAGGTGAAGTTTTTGGGCCATGTGGTGAGTAAGAAGGGAATAGCCGTAGATCCAACTAAGGTGGAGGCTGTGATGGATTGGAAGCAACCAACCACCATAACAGAGATAAGAAGTTTTCTGGGTTTAGCTAGCTATTACCGAAGGTTTATCAAGGGCTTTTCACAGATAGCTTTGCCAATGACAAAGTTAACCCGCAAAGACACTCCATTTGTTTGGACTCCTGAATGCGAGGAAAGCTTTCAGACATTGAAGAAAATGTTGACCACTGCACCTGTGTTAGTGTTACCCGAGCCGAATGAGCCATTTGAGGTGTATTGTGATGCCTCATTAAAGGGTTTAGGGTGCGTGCTGATGCAGCATCATAATGTGGTGGCGTATGCCTTACGACAGTTGAGACCTCATGAAGTTAGTTACCCTACGCACGATTTGGAACTCGCTGCGGTTGTGTTTGCCTTGAAGGTGTGGAGGCATTACCTCTATGGGGTTAAGTTCCAAGTTTTCTCTGATCATAAGAGCTTGAAGTACCTCTTTGATCAAAAAGAGCTTAATATGAGGTAGAGAAGGTGGATGGAATTGTTGAAGGACTACGACTTTGAGTTGCATTACCATCCGGGA
Organism: Arachis hypogaea; assembly: GCF_003086295.3. Classification (NCBI taxonomy): domain Eukaryota; kingdom Viridiplantae; phylum Streptophyta; class Magnoliopsida; order Fabales; family Fabaceae; genus Arachis; species Arachis hypogaea. The sequence continues at coordinate 104,519,550 of NC_092039.1, forward strand.
AAGGCGAACGTAGTGGCGGATGCGTTAAGTCGAAAGTCATTATATGCGGCTTGGATGATGCTTCAAGAGGAGAAGTTGCTCAAGGGATTCGAGAGTCTGAAAATTGGTGCTCGAGAAGTATCCAGAACTTTGTGTTTGAGCCGATTAAAGATCTCAAGTGATTTTAAGTCCGAACTCCTAAAGGCTCATCAAAATGATGAAGCGTTATGGAAGGTGTTACCGGCTATTGAGCAAGGAAAACAATGGAGAGTGTCGGAAGAAAAAGATGGGTTATGGAGATTCAAGGGTAGGATCATCGTGCCAGATGTTGGCACTTTGAGGCAAGATATTTTAAAGGAGGCACACAAAAGCGGATTCTCCATTCACCCGGGAAGTACTAAGATGTACCATGATTTAAAGACGATGTTTTGGTGGCCGGGTATGAAGAATGATGTGGCAGAATATGTTTCAAAGTGCTTAACTTGTTAAAAGGTAAAGATCGAACATCAAAGACCTTCCGGGATGTTGCAACCTTTAGAGATTTCACAATGGAAGTGGGAAAGTATTGCAATGGACTTTGTGTCGGGATTGCCAAGGACTAGGGCTGGTTTTGATGCTATTTGGGTGATTGTGGACCGACTAACGAAGTCAGCTCACTTTTTGCCCATTCGGATGACTTACACCCTTGAGGAGCTAGCACGGTTATACATAAAGGAGATTGTGAGACTTCATGGTGTACCTGCTACTATAATCTCTGATAGAGACCCTCGTTTCACTTCAAGGTTTTGGGGTGCATTTCAGAAAGCTTTTGGAACCCGATTAAGCTTGAGCACGGCTTACCATCCTCAGACAGATGGTCAATCCGAGAGGACGATCCAAACACTAGAGGATATGTTGAGAGCTTGTGTTTTGGACCAACCGGTGAGTTGAGATCGGTATATGCCATTAGTGGAGTTTGCATACAATAATAGTTATCATGCGAGCATCGGAATGGCACCGTATGAGGCCTTGTATGGGAGGAAATGTCAATCTCCGCTATGTTGGTATGAAGCTGGAGAGAAAAGCTTGTTAGGGCCGGAAATGATAGCTGAGACTACTGAACAAGTCAAGAAAATCCGTGATAGGATGCTTATGGCACAGAGTCGTCAAAAGAGTTACGCCGATCAGAGGCGAAAGCCCTTAAAATTTGAGGAAGGAGATCATGTTTTCCTTAAGGTTACTCCGACCACAGGAGTAGGTAAGGCGATTAAGGCAAAGAAGTTGAATCCTCGATACATTGGTCCATTTCATATCCTGGAGAGGATTGGACCGGTGGCGTATCGGATGGCTCTACCACCTCATCTTTCAAATCTGCACGATGTGTTTCACGTGTCGCAGCTTCGGAAGTACACACCTGATGCTAGTCATGTGTTAGAACATGAGTCGGTTCAGTTAAGGGAAGATTTGACGCTTCCAGTGGCTCCAGTCAGAATTGATGATACTAGTATCAAACGGTTGCGTGGAAAAGAGGTTTCATTAGTCAAAGTGGCTTGGAGTCGAGGCGGTGTTGAGGAACACACTTGGGAACTTGAGTCGGAGATGCGAACGGATTATCCGCATTTATTCTCAGGTATTTGCATTTGAATTTTGTGGGCAAAATTCCCAATTAGGTGGGTAGAATGTAAAACCCGGTTAATTAACGGCTAATTAACCCATAAATGAGAATTTATTCTAGAAAGCCTAAAATGTGATTTTTATGGCTAAATGTGGCAGAGGAGATTGAGACGAGAATTTCGGTACCAATTTTATAGAATTCGGACCAAGATTGGACCAAACGGGCCAAACCGGGCCAACCGGACCCAAAGTGGGCCCTTGGCCCAACATAACTAAACCAAAACCCTAGTTTTCAGCATTCTCTCTCCTCACTAAACACACTCATATGCTGAAAATAGAGGCCATGGAGGGAAGAACACTCTCTCAAGTTCTTTCTCTCACTTGATCTTCAAACCACCATAACTTTTGATCTAGAGCTCTGATTGCCGCTCCGTTTGTGGCCACGCGTTCACCGCGAAGAGCTCTACAAAACCCATACAATCAATCTTGAGGTAAGCCACGTGTTGCTGTTCGAAATTCCAGCCCTTATTTTCGAGTTTCATGGGTGAAATGTTGAAATTTTGGGCTCTTCGATGTTATAGGACCCAACTCTCTTGAAGGAGAAGGTTAATCTTGTCTCCTTGGACCTTGGGTGTGGTAAGATTCTCAACCCTAGTGTATTTTGTAGTTTTATGATGGTTGGGTTTTGAGATATTGTGTATGGGTATGATGATTGTGGCTTAGGTTGTGTATGTGTGGATATTGGAGCTTGATTTGTGATTTTGAAAAGCTTGAAAAAGGGATTTGGTGGTGAAAAATCTGTTCTTGGCGGTGTTGAGGCCTTGAGAGCTTGTGGATAAGTGAATTGGAAGTGCTCCGGTTGAGCTTGGGAAATCGGCTAAGGTATGGTTTCGGTTTCCCGTATTTAATATGTAATGTGGTAGGAAATACTTAGGCTAGAGGCCCTAAGATAGGCATTGAATGGTTGATGTTGTTGAATGATTGAGATATATGATGTGTTCATATATGTGATGATGATTATTGATGCCTTGGTGGTATGATGTATGAGAAATATACATGTTGTGATATATGCTTGATGATTGGTTATGGTTGAATTGTGGGTTGAACCATGTTAATGGTGAGTATGATATTGATTGTGTGTAATAATGATTTATTGGAATTGGTGTTGTTGAGAATTGGCATGAGGAAGAGTATATGATATGTCAATATATTTGAGTTTGAGCCACTTGGGTGAAGTGGGTTAAAATGATGAGATAGTGATTTTGTAAATTGTGGTAAAGTGTCAATGTGTGAGTTGAGGAGGCTTGATGTTGAAATTGATATATTTTGATTGATTTCAAAGAAAAGGGATGAAAATCGCATGTTTTGATTGATTTTGAAAAGAGTTGGAAATGGCTTGTTTGCAAATGGCACTTTGTGGTTTTTATGAAAAACATGGCTTTTGGGCATACTTTGGTGGGACATAACTTGGACTACGGATCTCTGTTTTGTGTCAAATCTATTTAGAAATGAAATTGGATCCGGGATGTCCATGCCGTTCGAAGAACGGGTGAAAAATGATTTAAAATGAGAAAGTTATGTCCGTTGGAAGATTGGGGTTCAAATTGGTGAATTCTGCAGCTTTTAACTTAGAAAATTTTAGCAGAATGACCCCCTGCGCGTGGGCGCACTTGGCGCGTGCGCACCGTTCATCCCGAAAATGCCATCCACGCGTGCGCGTGATGTGCGCGGGCGCGCCGATGGTGCTGCACCGAATGCCCAGTCATTTTCCAGAGAGTTATGCCAGAACTGTGCTAGTGTTGTGCCGGGGCACGAGAATACCCACGCGTACGCGTGGTTGACGCGTACGCGTCGATAGGCAAACTTTTAACCCACGCGTTAGCGTGCATGACGCTCGCACGTCGATAAGTTTTTTAGGCCGTCCACCGTGCGCGTGGAGTGCGCGTGCGCGTGGCTCTGTTTTCATCCCAAAGTTGATTTTTGAGTTTTTAAAAGCCAAATTTCATACTTCTAAGCCTCCGATCTCCCCACTTATATCTTAAATCATTATGATACGTCTAGCTATGAGAAGAAAGGCTAGTGAATGTGGTAACTAGCGAGTGAAGCAAGGAGAAAATGAATGATCATTGAGGATCAAGCATGATTATGTGAGATGCGGAGGATGGTGGTGGAAGTGCTTGTTATGCCATGAGCCGAAAGGCCGTATTTGCCAATGGGCTGGTTATGGATTTAACCGTGAGCCGGAATGGCTGTGTATGATATGAATATTGGCTGGTTCTGGACTGAACCGTGAGCCGGATGGCTGATATGGATGTTGATCCATGGATGAGAATTCATGCATGTTTATGCTGAATTATTGATAATTGTGATTTGCACTTCCACTATCTGAGATACGAGTTTCCTGGGTAGTAGCAGTGGCTAGCCACCACGTGCTCCAGGTTGAGACTTGATACTCTGTTGACCCTATGTCATAAGTGTGGCCGGGCACTGTGAAAGACCCGGATGAGCTCGCCCCCGTAAGTACTCACCAGTGAGGGTGATTGATATAGATCATGATTATGATCAAGTTTATAACGAGTATAACTCGAGTTGGGGATGCGTGACAGAGGGACAGTCCAATGGTTAGCGACCAGGACTTGTCGGGTTGGCTCTATAACCGACAAGATGATATCATCAGCCACTAGGGACAGGCATTCATCATATGCATACTATATGAATTGTTTGAGATTGCCTATTTGACTGCATATTACTTGCTAATTGTCTAAATGCCTTACTTGTTCCTAATTGTATATTTCTTGCTTGATATAACTGTGTTTGCTACATTATACTCCTGTTGATGGTTGGGAGGTGAGAAGGATTGGAAAGGGAAGTATTAGTTAGACTGAAGAATCTTTAGTCAGATGCCCTTATATGGTTTAGCTTGTTTATAAGCTTTGATGTTATTTGGAGGAAGTTCTAGGATTGCCTTTGGCTTTCCTCCATTATTATGTATTATATATGTGGAAGCTGTTACCATGCTGGGGACCTCTGGTTCTCACCCACGCGGATTTTGTGGTTTTCAGATGCAGGACGTGAGGTGTCCCGCTGATGCATGCTGGAGACTTCTATATTGCGAAGATCCTTTGTTCTCGGGGCTATGTTTTGGTTTATATGTTTTGCTTAGATACTTTTATCTCCATTAAATAATACAAACTGTAATGACTCCTCTTATGGGAGATTTTGGAGAATAGGTTTTATGTATTTGTGTCCCTTTGGGTTTCCTTTGGGGTTTTCCTTATTTTTATCACGCGTTGGTTATCCTTGTTCGTTACGTTATCGATCGGAGTGTTGCACTTTCGAGTTGCGATGATTTTTGTTTACCCCTTTTTCTACAAAGGCTCCTAGTTATAATCAATCATTCATACTACTATACGTACTAAATTTTTATTTTAGAGGTCGAAATACCTTGCCATTTCTGACTTATGACTTAAGCATAAGACTCTGTATGGTAGGGTGTTACATTATGGTATCAAAGCAGTTCGTTCCTGTAGAGGCTGAGGGATGGACTGACTATGCTTCTGTGCATTCTCTGTATGTGTGTTATGTGCTATTAGTATATCTGCTTGATATAATTGGCATAAACATTCATGAGCATGCATTTGGGACTTTGAAGTACTAGACTTCCGATATTGAGACTGATCAACTTAATATCGATTGTTTGGTATGTATAGGAACCAGATGGCGCCTCGTGGACGTGGTAGAGGTAGTGCGAGAGGTCGTACGAATGCTCGTGCATCGGAGAATAACCCTAATGACCCGGTGAACTTTATGACTGTGTTGGAGAACATGACTGCTGCTATGCAAGCCACTGCTGAGGCTCTTGGTCAACAGATGAACAACCATGGTAATGATGGAGGTGGAGTCCAGGGCCCGATGATACTAGCAAACTTTTTGAAGGTTAATCCACCTAAGTTCGAGGGAACTACTAGTCCGACTGAGGCTGATACATGGTTTCAGGCTATAGAGCGAGCACTGCAAGCACAAGTGGTACCTGAAGGGCAGCGTGTCGAGTTTGCTACCTATATGATCACAGGTGAAGTGTCGCATTGGTGGCAAGGCATCTGACGTCTTCTACAGCAGGGTGATGACTATATCACTTGGAATGTCTTCCAAGAAGAGTTCTATAAGAAGTACTTTCCGACTTCTGCTAGGACAGCTAAGGAACTTGAGTTACTGCAGCTGAAGCAGGGTACTATGTCCATATCAGAGTATACTGACAAGTTTGAGGAGCTGTTCAGGTTCTCTCGTATGTGCCAAGGGACTCTGGTGGAATATGAGGAATGGAAGTGTGTTAAGTATGAAGGAGGACTCCGGAGTGATATCTTCAGTTCAGTGGGACCATTGGAGATTACGACCTTCTCTGAGTTGGTAAACAAGTGTAGGGTTGCTGAAGAGTGTGTGAAGAGGGCAACCGCTGAGAAAGGGAGTCAAAAAGGATCATTCCCACAGAACCGAGGAAAGAGCTTTGCACCTAGAGGTCCGACTTTCAAGAGGGGAAGCTCTTTTAGGAGGCCCAACAACAACAACAACTCCCAAGGGAAGAAGTTTGGGAAGCAGCCTCAGAATGATCAAGTTTGTACTAGATGTGGGAGTCACCATCCGGGAGCACCATGCAAGGCCGGATGGGGTTTGTGCTACACTTGTGGAAAGGCGAAGCATAAAGCCGCAAATAGTCCGGAGAGGCAGAAACAAGGTGCTGGAAAGGCACAACAGACTGGTCGAGTGTTCACCACTTCAGCCGTAGGAGCTGAGGGATCTGAGACCCTTATTCGAGGTAACTGTGAAATGGCTGGTCAAACTTTGAATGCTTTATTTGATTCGGGAGCATCACATTCATTCATTGCATTTGAGAAAGCCCATGAGTTAGGACTGAAGATTGTAACTTTAGGTTATGATCTAAGAGTGTACAATGCTACCCATGAAGCCATGGTAACTAGGCTAGGATGCCCGGAAGTTTCCTTTAGGTTCAAACAGCATGATTTTATTCATAATTTAGTCTGCTTGCCGATGATCGGTCTTGATCTTATCTTGAGATTGGACTGGTTATCTAAGAACCATGTCCTGCTTGATTGTTCTACAAAGTCGGTGTACTTTATGCCGGAAGATACAGAAGGGTCGGTCGTGGTAAATAATTATTACTTGAATTCGGTGATGGTGAATTGTTCCGGAACCGAATGTCAGGGTATCATGTTGTTAACCGCGGGTGTTTCGGGTGATGATCAAAGGTTAGAGCAGATTCCGGTTGTGTGTGAGTTTCCGAAAGTGTTTCCCGATGATATTGATGAGTTTCCACCTAACCGAGAGGTTTAGTTTGCTATTGAATTGGTGCCCGGGGCGAGACCAATCTCAAGTGCTCCTTATAGGATGTCACCGTTAGAGATGAACGAGCTAAAGTCTCAGTTAGAGGATTTGTTGGGAAAGAATTTTATACGCCCAAGTGTATCTCCGTAGGGTGCTCCAGTGTTACTGGTGAAGAAAAAGGATGGGAGTATGCGACTCTGTGTGGATTACAGGCAGCTGAACAAGGTTACAATAAAGAATAAGTACTCATTGCCGAGAATTGATGATCTCATGGATCAGTTACAAGGAGCTGGAGTTTTCTCCAAGATCGACTTGCGATCCGGTTATCACCAGATAAGGGTGAGGGGTGAGGATATCCCTAAGACCACTTTCAGGACTCGTTATGGTCATTACGAGTACACTGTAATGTCTTTCGGGTTGACGAACACTCCTGCAGTGTTTATGGACTACATGAATAGAGTTTTCCGTCCGTTTTTGGATAAATTTGTTGTTGTCTTCATTGATGACATACTGATTTATTCCAAGACTGAAGAAGAGCATGCGGAACACTTGAGGACCGTGTTGCAGATTCTAAAGGAGAAGAAACTCTATGCAAAACTGTCTAAGTGTGAGTTTTGGAAGAGTGAGGTGAAGTTTTTGGGCCATGTGGTGAGTAAGAAGGGAATAGCCGTAGATCCAACTAAGGTGGAGGCTGTGATGGATTGGAAGCAACCAACCACCATAACAGAGATAAGAAGTTTTCTGGGTTTAGCTAGCTATTACCGAAGGTTTATCAAGGGCTTTTCACAGATAGCTTTGCCAATGACAAAGTTAACCCGCAAAGACACTCCATTTGTTTGGACTCCTGAATGCGAGGAAAGCTTTCAGACATTGAAGAAAATGTTGACCACTGCACCTGTGTTAGTGTTACCCGAGCCGAATGAGCCATTTGAGGTGTATTGTGATGCCTCATTAAAGGGTTTAGGGTGCGTGCTGATGCAGCATCATAATGTGGTGGCGTATGCCTTACGACAGTTGAGACCTCATGAAGTTAGTTACCCTACGCACGATTTGGAACTCGCTGCGGTTGTGTTTGCCTTGAAGGTGTGGAGGCATTACCTCTATGGGGTTAAGTTCCAAGTTTTCTCTGATCATAAGAGCTTGAAGTACCTCTTTGATCAAAAAGAGCTTAATATGAGGTAGAGAAGGTGGATGGAATTGTTGAAGGACTACGACTTTGAGTTGCATTACCATCCGGGAAAGGCGAACGTAGTGGCGGATGCGTTAAGTCGAAAGTCATTATATGCGGCTTGGATGATGCTTCAAGAGGAGAAGTTGCTCAAGGGATTCGAGAGTCTGAAAATTGGTGCTCGAGAAGTATCCAGAACTTTGTGTTTGAGCCGATTAAAGATCTCAAGTGATTTTAAGTCCGAACTCCTAAAGGCTCATCAAAATGATGAAGCGTTATGGAAGGTGTTACCGGCTATTGAGCAAGGAAAACAATGGAGAGTGTCGGAAGAAAAAGATGGGTTATGGAGATTCAAGGGTAGGATCATCGTGCCAGATGTTGGCACTTTGAGGCAAGATATTTTAAAGGAGGCACACAAAAGCGGATTCTCCATTCACCCGGGAAGTACTAAGATGTACCATGATTTAAAGACGATGTTTTGGTGGCCGGGTATGAAGAATGATGTGGCAGAATATGTTTCAAAGTGCTTAACTTGTTAAAAGGTAAAGATCGAACATCAAAGACCTTCCGGGATGTTGCAACCTTTAGAGATTTCACAATGGAAGTGGGAAAGTATTGCAATGGACTTTGTGTCGGGATTGCCAAGGACTAGGGCTGGTTTTGATGCTATTTGGGTGATTGTGGACCGACTAACGAAGTCAGCTCACTTTTTGCCCATTCGGATGACTTACACCCTTGAGGAGCTAGCACGGTTATACATAAAGGAGATTGTGAGACTTCATGGTGTACCTGCTACTATAATCTCTGATAGAGACCCTCGTTTCACTTCAAGGTTTTGGGGTGCATTTCAGAAAGCTTTTGGAACCCGATTAAGCTTGAGCACGGCTTACCATCCTCAGACAGATGGTCAATCCGAGAGGACGATCCAAACACTAGAGGATATGTTGAGAGCTTGTGTTTTGGACCAACCGGTGAGTTGAGATCGGTATATGCCATTAGTGGAGTTTGCATACAATAATAGTTATCATGCGAGCATCGGAATGGCACCGTATGAGGCCTTGTATGGGAGGAAATGTCAATCTCCGCTATGTTGGTATGAAGCTGGAGAGAAAAGCTTGTTAGGGCCGGAAATGATAGCTGAGACTACTGAACAAGTCAAGAAAATCCGTGATAGGATGCTTATGGCACAGAGTCGTCAAAAGAGTTACGCCGATCAGAGGCGAAAGCCCTTAAAATTTGAGGAAGGAGATCATGTTTTCCTTAAGGTTACTCCGACCACAGGAGTAGGTAAGGCGATTAAGGCAAAGAAGTTGAATCCTCGATACATTGGTCCATTTCATATCCTGGAGAGGATTGGACCGGTGGCGTATCGGATGGCTCTACCACCTCATCTTTCAAATCTGCACGATGTGTTTCACGTGTCGCAGCTTCGGAAGTACACACCTGATGCTAGTCATGTGTTAGAACATGAGTCGGTTCAGTTAAGGGAAGATTTGACGCTTCCAGTGGCTCCAGTCAGAATTGATGATACTAGTATCAAACGGTTGCGTGGAAAAGAGGTTTCATTAGTCAAAGTGGCTTGGAGTCGAGGCGGTGTTGAGGAACACACTTGGGAACTTGAGTCGGAGATGTGAACGGATTATCCGCATTTATTCTCAGGTATTTGCATTTGAATTTTGTGGGCAAAATTCCCAATTAGGTGGGTAGAATGTAAAACCCGGTTAATTAACGGCTAATTAACCCATAAATGAGAATTTATTCTAGAAAGCCTAAAATGTGATTTTTATGGCTAAATGTGGCAGAGGAGATTGAGACGAGAATTTCGGTACCAATTTTATAGAATTCGGACCAAGATTGGACCAAACGGGCCAAACCGGGCCAACCGGACCCAAAGTGGGCCCTTGGCCCAACATAACTAAACCAAAACCCTAGTTTTCAGTATTCTCTCTCCTCACTAAACACACTCATATGCTGAAAATAGAGGCCATGGAGGGAAGAACACTCTCTCAAGTTCTTTCTCTCACTTGATCTTCAAACCACCATAACTTTTGATCTAGAGCTCTGATTGCCGCTCCGTTTGTGGCCACGCGTTCACCGCGAAGAGCTCTACAAAACCCATACAATCAATCTTGAGGTAAGCCACGTGTTGCTGTTCGAAATTCCAGCCCTTATTTTCGAGTTTCATGGGTGAAATGTTGAAATTTTGGGCTCTTCGATGTTATAGGACCCAACTCTCTTGAAGGAGAAGGTTAATCTTGTCTCCTTGGACCTTGGGTGTGGTAAGATTCTCAACCCTAGTGTATTTTGTAGTTTTATGATGGTTGGGTTTTGAGATATTGTGTATGGGTATGATGATTGTGGCTTAGGTTGTGTATGTGTGGATATTGGAGCTTGATTTGTGATTTTGAAAAGCTTGAAAAAGGGATTTGGTGGTGAAAAATCTGTTCTTGGCGGTGTTGAGGCCTTGAGAGCTTGTGGATAAGTGAATTGGAAGTGCTCCGGTTGAGCTTGGGAAATCGGCTAAGGTATGGTTTCGGTTTCCCGTATTTAATATGTAATGTGGTAGGAAATACTTAGGCTAGAGGCCCTAAGATAGGCATTGAATGGTTGATGTTGTTGAATGATTGAGATATATGATGTGTTCATATATGTGATGATGATTATTGATGCCTTGGTGGTATGATGTATGAGAAATATACATGTTGTGATATATGCTTGATGATTGGTTATGGTTGAATTGTGGGTTGAACCATGTTAATGGTGAGTATGATATTGATTGTGTGTAATAATGATTTATTGGAATTGGTGTTGTTGAGAATTGGCATGAGGAAGAGTATATGATATGTCAATATGTTTGAGTTTGAGCCACTTGGGTGAAGTGGGTTAAAATGATGAGATAGTGATTTTGTAAATTGTGGTAAAGTGTCAATGTGTGAGTTGAGGAGGCTTGATGTTGAAATTGATATATTTTGATTGATTTCAAAGAAAAGGGATGAAAATCGCATGTTTTGATTGATTTTGAAAAGAGTTGGAAATGGCTTGTTTGCAAATGGCACTTTGTGGTTTTTATGAAAAACATGGCTTTTGGGCATACTTTGGTGGGACATAACTTGGACTACGGATCTCTGTTTTGTGTCAAATCTATTTAGAAATGAAATTGGATCCGGGATGTCCATGCCGTTCGAAGAACGGGTGAAAAATGATTTAAAATGAGAAAGTTATGTCCGTTGGAAGATTGGGGTTCAAATTGGTGAATTCTGCAGCTTTTAACTTAGAAAATTTTAGCAGAATGACCCCCTTGCGCGTGGGCGCACTTGGCGCGTGCGCACCGTTCATCCCGAAAATGCCATCCACGCGTGCGTGTGATGTGCGCGGGCGCGCCGATGGTGCTGCACCGAATGCCCAGTCATTTTCCAGAGAGTTATGCCAGAACTGTGCTAGTGTTGTGCCGGGGCACGAGAATACCCACGCGTACGCGTGGTTGACGCGTACGCGTCGATAGGCAAACTTTTAACCCACGCGTTAGCGTGCATGACGCTCGCACGTCGATAAGTTTTTTAGGCCGTCCACCGTGCGCGTGGAGTGCGCGTGCGCGTGGCTCTGTTTTCATCCCAAAGTTGATTTTTGAGTTTTTAAAAGCCAAATTTCATACTTCTAAGCCTCCGATCTCCCCACTTATATCTTAAATCATTATGATACGTCTAGCTATGAGAAGAAAGGCTAGTGAATGTGGTAACTAGCGAGTGAAGCAAGGAGAAAATGAATGATCATTGAGGATCAAGCATGATTATGTGAGATGCGGAGGATGGTGGTGGAAGTGCTTGTTATGCCATGAGCCGAAAGGCCGTATTTGCCAATGGGCTGGTTATGGATTTAACCGTGAGCCGGAATGGCTGTGTATGATATGAATATTGGCTGGTTCTGGACTGAACCGTGAGCCGGATGGCTGATATGGATGTTGATCCATGGATGAGAATTCATGCATGTTTATGCTGAATTATTGATAATTGTGATTTGCACTTCCACTATCTGAGATACGAGTTTCCTTGGGTAGTAGCAGTGGCTAGCCACCACGTGCTCCAGGTTGAGACTTGATACTCTGTTGACCCTATGTCATAAGTGTGGCCGGGCACTGTGAAAGACCCGGATGAGCTCGCCCCCGTAAGTACTCACTAGTGAGGGTGATTGATATAGATCATGATTATGATCAAGTTTATAACGAGTATAACTCGAGTTGGGGATGCGTGACAGAGGGACAGTCCAATGGTTAGCGACCAGGACTTGTCGGGTTGGCTCTATAACCGACAAGATGATATCATCAGCCACTAGGGACAGGCATTCATCATATGCATACTATATGAATTGTTTGAGATTGCCTATTTGACTGCATATTACTTGCTAATTGTCTAAATGCCTTACTTGTTCCTAATTGTATATTTCTTGCTTGATATAACTGTGTTTGCTACATTATACTCCTGTTGATGGTTGGGAGGTGAGAAGGATTGGAAAGGGAAGTATTAGTTAGACTGAAGAATCTTTAGTCAGATGCCCTTATATGGTTTAGCTTGTTTATAAGCTTTGATGTTATTTGGAGGAAGTTCTAGGATTGCCTTTGGCTTTCCTCCATTATTATGTATTATATATGTGGAAGCTGTTACCATGCTGGGGACCTCTGGTTCTCACCCACGCGGATTTTGTGGTTTTCAGATGCAGGACGTGAGGTGTCCCGCTGATGCATGCTGGAGACTTCTATATTGCGAAGATCCTTTGTTCTCGGGGCTATGTTTTAGTTTATATGTTTTGCTTAGATACTTTTATCTCCATTAAATAATACAAACTGTAATGACTCCTCTTATGGGAGATTTTGGAGAATAGGTTTTATGTATTTGTGTCCCTTTGGGTTTCCTATGGGGTTTTCCTTATTTTTATCACGCGTTGGTTATCCTTGTCCGTTACGTTATCGATCAGAGTGTTGCACTTTCGAGTTGCGATGATTTTTGTTTACCCCTTTTTCTACAAAGGCTCCTAGTTATAATCAATCATTCATACTACTATACGTACTAAATTTTTATTTTAGAGGTCGAAATACCTTGCCATCTCTGACTTATGACTTAAGCATAAGACTCTGTATGGTAGGGTGTTGCACACATCACGCGCACGCGTGGATGGCGCTTTCTGGAAAAACGGCGCGTACGCGCCAAGTGCGCCTATGCGCGAGGGGTCATTCTGCTAAAAATTTTCTAAGTTAAAAGCTGCAGAATTCACATATTCAAACCCCAATCTTCCGACGGACATAACTTTCTCATTTTAAATCATTTTTCACCCGTTCTTCAAACGGCATGGACATCCCCGATCCAATTTCATTTCTAAACAGATTTAGCACAAAACAGCAATCTGTAGTCCAAGTTATGTCCCCGTCAAAGTATGCCCCAAAACCATATTTTTCATACAAAACCACAAAGTGCCATTTGCAAAACAAGCCATTTTCAACTCTTTTCAAAATCAATCAAAACATGCCAATTTCATCCCTTTTCTTTGAAATCAATCAAAATATATCAAATTCAACATCAAGCCTCCTCAACTCACACATTGACACTTTACCACTATTTACAAAATCACTATCCCATCATTTTAACCCACTTCACCCAAGTGGTTCAAATCCAAACACATTGACATATCACATACTCTTCCTCATGCCAATTTTCAACAATACCAATTCCAATAAATCAACATTGCACACAATCAATGTCATACTCACCATCAACATGGTTCAACCCACAATTCAACCACAACCAATCATCAAGCATGTATCACAACATGCATATTTCTCATACATCATACCATCAAGGCATCAATAATCATTATCACATATATGACCACATCATATATCTCAATCATTCAACAACATCAACCATTCAATGCCTATCTTAGGGCCTCTAGCCTAAGTATTTCCTACCACATTATGTATTAAATACGAGAAACCGAAACCATACCTTAGCCGATTTCCCAAGCTCAACCGGAGCACTTCCAAACCACTTTCCCTCAAGCTCTCAAGGCCTCAAGACCTCCAAGAACAGATTTTTCACCACCAAATCCTTTTTTTAAGCTTTCTAAAATCACTAATCAAGCCCCAATATTCACACATACACAACCTAAGCCACAATCATCATACCCATACACAACATCTCAATACCCAAACATCATAGAACAATAAATTACACTAGGGTTGAGAATCTTACCACACCCAAGGTCCAAGGAGACAAGACTAACCTTCTCCCTCAAGAGAGTTGGGTCCTATATCATCAAAGAGCCCAAAATCTCAACATTTTTGCTCATAAAACTCGAAAACAAGGCTGGAAATTCAAAGAGAAAAACATGGCTTACCTCAAGATTGATTGTATGGATTTTGTAGATCTCTCCGCGGTGAACGCATGGCCACAAATAGTGCGGCAATCGAAGCTCTAGATCAAAAGTTATGGTGGTTTGAAGATCAAGTGAGAGATAATTCGTTCGCATCTCCGACTCAAGTTCCCAAGTGTATTCCTCAACACCGCCTCGACTCCATGCCACTTTGACTAATGAAACCTCTTTTCCACGCAACCGTTTGATACTAGTATCATCAATTCTGACCGGAGCCACTGGAAGCATCAAATCTTCTCTTAACTAAACCGATTCAGGTTCCAACACATGGCTAGCATCAGGAGTGTACTTACGAAGCTGTGACACGTGAAACACGTCGTGCAGGTTCGAAAGATGAGGTGGTAGAGCCATCCGATACGCCACCGGTCCAACCCTCTCCAGGATTTGAAATGGACCAATGTATCGAGGATTCAACTTCTTTGTTTTAATCGCCCTACCTACTCCCGTGGTCGGAGTAACCTTAAAGAAAACATGGTCTCCTTCCTCAAATTCTAAGGGCTTTCGCCTCTGATCGGCGTAACTCTTTTGACGACTCTGCGCCGTAAACATCCTATCTCAGATTTTCTTGACTTGTTCAGTAGTCTCAGCTATCATTTCCGGCCCCAACAAGCCCTTCTCCCCAGCTTCATACCAACATAGTGGAGACTGACATTTCCTCCCGTACAAGGCCTCATACGGAGCCATTCCGATGCTCGCATGATAACTAGTATTGTATGCAAACTCCACTAATGGCATATACCGATCCCAACTCGCCGGTTGGTCCAAAACACAAGCTCTCAACATATTCTCTAGTGTTTGGATCGTCCTCTCGAATTGACCATCTGTTTGAGGATGGTAAGCCGTACTCAAGCTTAATTGGGTTCCAAAAGCATTCTGAAATGCACCCCAAAATCTTGAAGTGAAACGAGGATCTCTATCAGAGATTATAGTAGCAGGTACACCATGAAGTCTCACAATCTCCTTTATGTATAACCGTGCTAGCTCCTCGAGGGTGTAAGTCATATGAATGGGTAGAAAGTGAGCTGACTTCATCAGTCGGTCCACAATCATCCAGATAGCATCAAAACCAGCCCTAGTCCTTGGCAATCCCGACACAAAGTCCATTGCAATACTTTCCCACTTCCATTGTGGAATCTCTAAAGGTTGCAACATCTTGGAAGGTCTTTGATGTTCAATCTTTACCTTTTGACATGTTAGGCACTTTGATACATATTCTGCCACATCATTCTTTATACCTGGCCACCAAAACATCGCCTTTAAATCATGGTACATCTTAGTACTTCCCGGGTGAATGGAGAAGCCGCTTTTGTGTGCCTTCTTTAAGATATCCTGCCTCAAAGTGCGAACATCCAGCACAATGATCCTACCCTTGAATCTCCATAACCCATCTTTTCCTTCTGACACTCTCCACTGTTTTCCTTACTCAATAGCCGATAACACCTTCCATAAAGCTTCATCATTTTGATGAGCCTTTAGGAGTTCGGACTTAAAGTCACTTGAGATTTCTAATCGGCTCAAACATAAGGTTCCGGATACTTCTCGAGCACCAATTTTTAGACTCTCGAATCCCTTGAGCAACTTCTCCTCTTGAAGCATTATCCAAGCCGCATATAATGACTTCTGACTTAACGCATCCGCCACTACATTCGCCTTTCCCGGATGGTAATTCAACTCAAAGTCGTAGTCCTTCAATAATTCTATCCACCTCCTCTGCCTCATATTAAGTTGTTTCTGATCAAAGAGGTACTTCAAGCTCTTATGATCAGAGAAAACTTGGAACTTAACCCCATAGAGGTAATGCCTCCACACCTTTAGCGCAAACACGACCGCAGCAAGCTCCAAATCGTGCGTAGGGTAATTAACTTCATGCGGTCTCAACTGCCGTGAGGCATACGCCACCACATTATGATGCTGCATCAGCACGCACCCTAGACCCTTCAATGAGGCATCACAGTACACCTCAAATGACTCGTTCGGCTCAGGTAACACTAACACAGGTGCAGTGGTCAACTTTTTCTTTAATGTCTGAAAGCTCTCCTCGCACTCAGAAGTCCAAACAAACGGAGTGTCTTTGCGGGTCAACTTTGTCATTGGCAAAGCTATCTGTGAAAAGCCCTTGATAAACCTTCGGTAATAGCCAGCTAAGCCCAGAAAACTCCTTATCTCCGTTACGGTGGTTGGTTGCTTCCAATCCATTACAGCCTCCACCTTAGTTGGATCTACGGCTATTCCCTTCTTACTCACCACATGACCCAAAAACTTCACCTCACTCTTCCAAAACTCACACTTAGACAGTTTTGCATAGAGTTTCTTCTCCTTTAGAATCTGCAACACGGTCCTCAAGTGTTCCGCATGCTCTTCTTCAATCTTGGAGTAAATCAGTATGTCATCAATGAAGACAACAACGAATTTATCCAGAAACGGACGAAAAACTCTATTCATATAATCCATGAATACTGCTGGAGCGTTTGTCAACCCAAAAGACATTTCAGTGTACTCGTAATGACCATAACGAGTCCTGAAAGCGGTCTTAGGGATATCATCTCCCCTCACCCTTATTTGGTGATAACCGGATCGCAAATCGATCTTAGAGAAAACTCCAGCTCCTTGTAACTGATCCATGAGATCATCAATTCTCGGCAATGGATACTTATTCTTTATTGTGACCTTGTTCAGCTACCTGTAATCCACACAGAGCAACATACTCCCATCTTTCTTCTTTACTAGTAGCACTGGCACACCCCACGGAGAGACACTTGGTCGTATAAAATTCTTATCCAACAAATTCTCCAATTGAGACTTCAACTCAGTCATCTCTAACGGTGACATCCTATAAGGAGCACTTGAGATTGGTCCCGCCCCGGGCACCAATTCAATAGCAAACTCAACCTCTCGGTTAGGTGGAAACTCATCAATATCATCGGGAAACACTTCCGGAAACTCACACACAACCGGAATCTGCTCCAACCTTTGATCATCACCCGAAACGCCCGCAGTTAACAACAGGATACCCTGACATTCGATTCCAGAACAGTTCACCATCATCGAATTCAAGTAATAATTATTCACCACGACCGGCCCATCTGTATCTTCCGGAATAAAGTACACCGACTTTGTAGAACAATCAAGCAGGACATGGTTCTTAGATAACCAGTCCAATCCTAAGATAAGATCAAGACCGATCATTGGTAAGCAGACTAAATTATGAACAAAATCACGCTGATTGAACCTAAAGGAAACTTCCGGGCATCCTAGCCTAGTCACCATGGCTTCATGGGTAGCATTATACACTCTTAGATCATAACCTAAGGTTACGATATTCAATCCTAACTCATGGGCTTTCTCAAATGCAATGAATGAATGTGATGCTCCCGAATCAAATAAAGCATTTAAAGTTTGACCAGCCATTTCACAGTTACCTCGAATAAGTGTCTCAGATCCCTCGGCACCGATAGCTGAGGTGGTGAACACCCGACCAGTCTGTTGTGCCTTCCCAGCACCTTGTTTCTGCTTCTTCGGACAACTTGTGGCTTTATGCCTCGCCTTTCCATAATTTTAGCACAAACCCCATCCGGCCTTGCATGGTGCTCCTGGATGGTGACTCCCACATCTAGTACAAGCTTGATCATTCTGAGGCTGCTTCCCAAACTTCTTCCCTTAGGAGTTGTTGTTGTTGGGCCTCCTGAAAGAGCTTCTCCTCTTGAAAGGCGGACCCCTAGCTGCAAAGCTCTTCCCTTGGTTCTGTGGGAATGATCCTTTGTGACTCCCTTTCTCAGCGGTTGCCCTTTTCACACACTCTTCAGCAACCCTACACTTGTTCACCAATTCAGAGAAAGTCCTGATTTCCATTGGTCCTACTGAACTGAAGATATCACTCCGGAGTCCTCCTTCATACTTAACACACTTCCATTCCTCATATTCCACCAGAGTCCCTTGACACATATGAGAGAACCTGAACAGCTCTTCAAACTTGTCAGTATACTCTGATACGGACATGGTACCCTGCTTCAGCTGTAGTAACTCAAGTTCCTTAGCCGTCCTAGCAGAAGTCGGAAAGTACTTCTTATAGAACTCCTCTTGGAAGACATTTCAGGTGATATAGTCATCATCCTGCTGCAGAAGATGTTGGATACCTTGCCACCAATGCGACGATTCACCGGTGAGCATATAGGTAACAAACTCGACACGCTGTTCTTCAGGTACCACTTGTGCTTGCAGTGCTCGCTCTATAGCCTGAAACCATGTATCAGCCTCAGTCGGGCTAGCAGTTCCCTTGAACTTAGGCGGATTAACCTGCAAAATGTTTGCCAGTGTCATCAGGCCCTGAACTCCACCTCCATCATTACCATGGTTGTCCATCTGTTGACCAAGAGCCTCAGCAGTGGCTTGAATAGTAGCAGCCATGTTCTCCAACGCCGTCATAAAGTTCACCGGATCATTAGGGTTATTCTCCGGTGCACGAGCATTTGTACGACCTCTTCCACGGCCTCTACCGCGTCCACGAGGCGCCATCTAGTCCCTATACACACCAAACAATCGATATTAAGTTGATCAGTCTCAATATCGGAAGTCTAGTGCTTCAAAGTCCCAAATGCATGCTCATGAACGTTTATGCCAATTATATCAAGCAGATATACTAATAACATATAACACACATACAGAGAATGCACAGAAGCATAGTCAGTCCGTCCCTCAGGCTCTACAGGAACGAACTGCTCTGATACCATAATGTAACACCCTACCATATAGAGTCTTATGCTTAAGTCATAATTCAGAGATGGCAAGGTATTACGACCTCTAAAATAAAAATTTATTACGTATAGTAGTATGAATGATTGATTATAACTAGGAGCCTTTGTAGAAAAAAGGGTAAACAAAAATCGCAACTCAAAAGCGCAACACTCCGATCGATAACGTAACGAACAAGGATAAACCAACGCAAGATTATATATATACAAAGGAGTGTCAAAAGCAGGAATATCAAGACTCAAAATTCGGCCGCGAAGATAACCAGTCCGAGCATAGCAATATATACATATGATAAAATAAGAAAAACCCCAAAGGAAACCCAAAGGGACACAAATACAGAAACCTATTCTCTAAAATCTCCCATAAGAGGAGTCATCACAGTTTGTATTATTTAATGGAGATAAAAGTATCTAAGCAAAACATATAAACCAAAACATAGTCCCGAGAATAAAGGATCTTCGCTAATCCAGAAGTCTCCAGCAGGCCTCAACGAGAAACCTCACGTCCTACATCTGAAAACCACAAAATCCGCATGGGTGAGAACCAGAGGTCCCCAGCATGGTAACAGCTTCCACATATATAATACATAATAATAGAGGAAAGTCGAAAGCAAATCCTAGAACTTCCTCCAGATAATTCAAAGTTTATAAACAAGCTAAACCATAAAAGGGCATCTGACTAAAGATTCTTCAGTCTAACTAATACTTCCCTTTCGAATTCCTTCACACCTCCCAACCACCAGCAGGAGCATAATGTAGCAAACACAGTTATATCAAACAAGGAATATACAAATAGGAACAATTAAGGCATTTAGACAATTAGCAAGTAATATGCAGTCAAATAGGCAATCTCAAACAATTCATACAGTATGCATATGATGAATGCCTGTTCCTAGTGGCTGATGATATCATCTGTCAGTTATAGAGCCAACCCGACAAGCCCTGATAGCTAACCATTGGACTGTCCCTATGTCACGCATCCCCAACTCGAGTTATACTCATCATAAACTTGATCATAATCATGATCTATATCCATCACCTTCACTGGTGAATATTTACGGGGGCGAGCTCATCCGGGGCTTTCACAGTGCCCGGCCAACCTTACGACATAGGGTCAAAAGAGCTTCGAGTCTCAACTTGGAGCACGTGGTGGCTAATCACTGCTTCCTTCCAGGGAAACTCTCATCTCCAATAGTGGAAGTGCAATATTCACAATTCATTCAACAACATATATGCATTTATACTTAGCCATAATCATGGCTCCGCCGTAACACGGCAATAATCTAGCCATCCGGCTCACGGTTAAATCCATAACCAGCCGTTCGGCTCACCGTTAAATCCATAACCAGCCATTCGGCTCACGGTTAAATCCATAACCAGCCATTTCATTAACAATTACGGCCTTTCGGCCCATGGCATAACAAGCACTTCCACCACCATCCTCCGCCTCTCACATGAACATCTTTGATCCTCATTGATCATTCATTTTTCCCTTGCTTCACTCGCAAGTTACCACATTCCCTAGCTCCTTTTCTAGTGGCTAGGCATATCATAATGATTTAAGACATAAGTGGTGAGATCGGAGGCTTAGAAGTATGAGATTTGGCTTTTAAAACTTAAAAATCAACTTTGGGATGAAAACAGGGCCACGTGTACGCGCACTCCACGCGCACGCGTGGATGGCCACAAAACTTATCAACGCGTATGCGTCATGCACGCTAACGCATGGATTGAAAATTAGCCAATCGACGCGCATGCGTCAGCCACGCGTACGCGTGGGTACTCTCGTGCCCCAGGCACAAAACTGGCACAACTCTCTGGAAAATGGCTGGGCATTGGGTGCAGCACATTCGGCGCGCCCGCGCACATCACGTGCACGCGTGGATGGCACTTTCTGGAAGAACGGCGCGTATGCGCCAAGTGCGCCTACGCGTGAGGGGTCATTCTGCTAAAAATTTTCTAAGTTAAAAGCTACAGAATTCACAAATTCAAACTCCAATCTTCCGACGGACATAACTTTCTCATTTTAAATCATTTTTCAGCCGTTTTTCGAACGGCATGGACATCCCGGATCCAATTTCATTTCTAAATAGATTTGGCACAAAACAGAGATCCATAGTTCAAGTTATGTCCCGTCAAAGTATGCCCAAAAACTATGTTTTTCATACAAAACCACAAAGTGCCATTTGCAAAACAAGCCATTTTCAACTCTTTTCAAAATCAATCAAAACATGCCAATTTCATCCCTTTTCTTTGAAATCAATCAAAATATATCAAATTCAACATCAAGCCTCCTCAACTCACACATTTACACTTTACCGCAATTTACAAAATCACTATCCCATCATTTTGACCCACTTCACCCAAGTGGTTCAAACCCAAACACATGGACATATCACATACTCTTCCTCATGCCAATTTTCAACAACACCAATTCCAATAAATCATCATTGCACACAATCAATGTCATACTCACCATCAACATGGTTCAACCCACAATTCAACCACAACCAATCATGAAGCATATATCACAACATGCATATTTCTCATACATCATACCATCAAGGCATCAATAATCATCATCACATATATGACCACATCATATATCTCAATCATTCAACAACATCAGCCATTCAATGCCTATCTTAGGGCCTCTAGCCTAAGTATTTCCTACCATACCTTAGCCGATTTCCCAAGCTCAACCGGAGTACTTCCAAACCACTTTCCCTCAAGCTCTCAAGGCCTCAAGACCTCCAAGAACAGATTTTTCACCACCAAATTCTTTTTTTAAGCTTTCCAAAATCACCAATCAAGCCCCAATATTCACACATACACAACCTAAGCCACAATCATCATACCCATACACAACATCTCAATACCCAAACATCATAGAACAACAAATTACACTAGGGTTGAGAATCTTACCACACCCAAGGTACAAGGAGACAAGATTAACCTTCTCCATCAAGAGAATTGGGTCCTATAACATCAAAGAGCCCAAAATCTCAACATTTTTGCTCACAAAACTCGAAAACAAGGCTGGAAATTTGAAGAGCAAAACGTTGCTTACCTCAATATTGATTGTATGGGTTTTGTAGAGCTCTCCACGGTGAACGCGTGGCCGCAAACGGTGCGGCAATCGGAGCTTTAGATCAAAAGTTATGGTGGTTTGAAGGTCAAGTGAGAGATAGAAGTTGAGAGAGTATTCTTCCCTTCCTTTCCACCATTTCAGCGTGTGTGTGTGTTTAATGAGGAGAGAGAGTGCTGAAAACTAGGGTTTTGGTTTAGTTTAGTTGGGTCAAGGGCCCACTTTGGGTCCGGTTGGCCCGGTTTGGCCCGTTTGGTCCAATCTTGGTCCGAATTCTATAAAATTAGTACCAAAATTCTCGTCTCAATCTCCTCTATCACATTTAGCCATAAAAATTACATTTAGGACTTTCTAGAATAAATTCTCATTTATGGATTAATTAGCCGTTAATTAACCGGGTTTTACATCTAGCAATAATGCTGATAACTGGAATAACTTAACAATTGGACTATTCATTTTAGATAGAAAAAACATCTACATAATTTTTATATTTTATTGATGAGCATTTGAGCTGTTTATATTTGAAGCTTGTAAAACAGATGGAATGCTTTCTATAAAAACCATGAGTAAGTTTAATGTTCTTCTCACAATTTGTTTTGCTTTGATTTCATTGAATACATGCATACACCTCAAACTTTAATATGTTTTGAGCCATAGTATTAAAATGTTTTGAAATTTCTACTTGAAACTTTATTAGGGAGCAGCTCAAAATTAGGAGTGGAGTAGCTTGCAGCATTGAAAATCATCAGCACAATGAACTGGTGATAGAGGCAGTCATAATAATAAGTAATATGTTAGTAGACAACATGTTCTGTAATTTTATATTATAGCAATACACATATTCTATAATTTTTATTGTCTTGATGATTTATTGATTGTTTTTTATTGTATTGATAAGAGATGTTCTATAATTTATTTATTATTTTATTTTAAAACGATTTTTTCGGTTGTATTACGATTGGACCGATTGGACCAATGAACTAATGAACCAGTAAATCAAACGGTTTAATGACCGGTCCGGTTCTCATAACCTTGCTTTTTATCTTTCATCATTTAGCACACAAATCCACTACAACAAATTTAGAAAGAGATAACTCTTTAAAAACGTTGTCTAAACATATGAAAAGTGATGCTTTTGATCAAAGACAACGCTTGTCGACCAAATGCAACGTTTTTAGAGGGTTAGTTATATGACCATTATCTTTGATCTAGGACAACACTTTTCACAGCAACCCTTTTTCTACATTCTTGTGACAAATCCTAATCCCCCTCTCCGATCCACATTCGCATCGACCATCTCTGATCCCTCTGTTGTGACACGCATCGTCTTTGACCACTGCGGCTCCCTCACTCGCGACGGAAAAGAAACATCCAAGATCTAAAACAAAACATCTAAAATCATTTTAAACATTCTAAAATTCTAAAACATCCAAAATGTAACAAAAAGAAATATCCAAAATTTAATAAAAAAAGAAATATCTGATAATTTTAACAATTTTAAAACTTAACAAAACGAGACATTTATAAAAATATTAAAAAAAACTTCAAAAACTAAAAAAGAATCTATGACTATTAAAAAATTATCCAAACTCTAAAAAATAAGAAAGATCCAAAACATAAAAAAAAAGAATTATCTAAAACTAGTAAAAAGAACCATTTAAAAAAATTCAAAACTAATTAAAAAAAACATCCAAAACTAAGATTTTAACTAATGATAATGTGACATGTAACAAAGAGTAACTTATCCTTTAAAATGGAAAAAGTTAAATAGAATTCACTATTAAAATTTTAATAATATTGTTTAGAGATAATAAAATAATTAGTTCAAACAATCTAAATAAAATAATCTTATTTAGTATTCACTATATAAATCATAAATATTAAACCAAATAAGATAACTTTAATTATTGTCTCCTTAGCATTATAGTAAAATTCTGTTTAAATATGGGCAAAAAAATTTTTTGACGATAGTTGCTTGTGCTCTTGACATAAATAGGAAAAAGTTTAGCACTCAGTGCCAATAAGAAAAACATAAAAAAACATAACAACAGAATATTACAAATAACAACCAGAAAAAAAATCGTAAATAACTCTGCATCTCTTATTAGAATCATTTTTCGGCACGATGTCTTGACGATGTTGATTATTCTCTGACTCAATATGCTTTCGCATTGCCATACAAATGGGAATAGAGAGGAACTCTGTTTTTTGTTCTTTTTCTATGTGAAACTTTGGTGGAATCATCAATGACAAGGGTAATGTTATTCGCCTTCTATTTGTAAAAATAAGAGACAAAAACTTGTTTGATATTGAAAGGGAATTATTTTGTTAGACATTTGTGTGTTTTTATTTGTTAATTTTTTATTGTCAACCTTTTAAAATTTATTTTTAATTTCTTTTAAATATAGGCTTTTGTTTTTTTATTCTTTAATTTTTAAATATCATGTTGGTCTTGAAATATTGCTCTCGATTTTTTCTTTTACTCTTCTACATGTTACACATCATATGAGGAAATATAGCAGCCATCTATAGCTAGTCCAGTACTCTTTTACTACAAGAGTAATTACTTTTGCCAATAGTTTTATTCACGGTTTGACGGTTAAACCGTCAGTAATCAATATTACAAACGTTGTAAAAATGCGTAGATGAATGTCTCGTTAAAGATTTTCAATAAATATATTTATCAATGACCTCGAGCTAATAATAATAATAATAATAATAATAATAATAATAATAATAATAATAATAATAATAATATGAATTATATTATTTTGTTAATTTTTTATAAAATATAAAGTAGAGAAAATAGAGAATAAAAAAAAGAAAGAGAAAAATAAAGAAGAAAAATGAGAGAGAGAGAGTTTGTTAATTTTGGAAAGAAAAAGTTTATTTTAATTGTAATGAAAAATATTTGGATAATATTTTGATTTGTCAAATTACTAATATAAATTATAAATTATATATAGAGTGAAAAGGATGGAAAGAAATAGAAAAAAAAGAGAGAAGTAGATAAGAGATTGTAGAAAAGAAATTTATTAATTTTGGAGAAAAATTTTTTCTCTTAATTTTAATAAGAGAGTGTTATGTAATATTTTTTATTATTAAATTATTTAATAATGTATAATATATAATATAACTATATTTTAATTTTAATATTTTAATTAAATTTAAATGTAATTAAAAATATTATGTTGTATATTTTGTTTGTTAAATTTATAATTATTTATTGATAATGATATATAAGAGAAAAATATTCAGTAAAAAAATACAAAAGATAAAAATAAAAGAAAATAAAAAATTCTTTAATTTAAAAAATATTAATTTTAATTATATAGAAATAATATATAATATATTTTAATTATGAAATTAAGTTATAAAATTAGTAATATATAATAGATATAATAGATGTGATTATTTCAATGCAATGGAGCATGCCACTTTTGTATTTTCAATTCTATATGTATATGTACCCATAATGTGTGAACCATCCTAAGTAGTGGCCCTGCTAACTATGATTGAACAAATTAAATGTATGGAAATTAAAGCAATAAGGTTCGTATTTGTGGCCATGATGATCTTGATAAGTGTGTGGTACCACTTCTATATATCATAAAATTAGGAGTTAAAATAAATGCAAATGGGGTTCATTTTGCCAATGGTAGTGTGATATGGAAAGAGAATCACCGTGATGGAGACATCAATGTACATATAGAGAGGATAAAGTTAATAGTAATGTTAGTGAGAAAAAAAATAGTTAGAATTTTTTATTTAATATTTAGTAATTATTATAATAATTAATAAATATTAAATAAAATAAATTTTGACTATTTTTAGTTAATTTTTTTGTTATTAAATATTTTCGAAGGTTAATTATGTATGGTTCTTTATTGTAAAATGAGAGGAACAAATTTGGAGTTTTAAATTTTACATTAACACTTAAAAACATATCACTCTTCTAAAAGGCAAAAGCAGAAAAATCTAGGCCCACAAGTCTTGAAGTAATAAAACAGTACTCAATTCTAATTATTTATTTTTTAATAATTTTTAATTTGGATCATTTGTAACAATTGTACAAACCAAATAAATTGATTTAGTTTGTAACAAAAAGTTTAGTGTATATTCAAAAGAAAGCATTTTAAATTTCACATTGATTTTTTTTGTACTATATATATATATATATATATATATATATATATGTTTCTTCATATATTTCAGCAAATTATTTTAATAAAATTATACTTCTGATGAAATCAAATAAAATATAAGATATATATTTGGATTAAAAAAACGTAAGAGTATACCAAAATCTATAAAACTAAGGTATTTTTAGAAAAGGATCAATGTTATATTTAATTAATTAAATAAGTTAATTTAGCATATGATGAAAATTCGAGAAGCCGGCGGAGGAAAAATTGGCATCTAAATTCAAAGAAAATGTTTCAGATACAATCAAAGTGATTTTTCTTTCAAGATAAAGTATTCATCACTAATTGTTTTAATTTCATAATTAATCCGATGTATAAATTAAATTTACATATTCAATAAGCACAAACTCATTAAGTTGCCGATCCATCATCCATGTGAATTTTTATATACACACAAGTTTGAGGATACAAATTAAATTACATATGAAGCTAAATTAGTTTGATTAAGTTGTTAGTTTATTCATCTACTTAAGCAAAGTGTCAGGAAATTTAAATTCTACTTTATACATATAGTAATTTATTGCTCTTAAATAAAGTTTAGATCAGCGACAGATTAGTTTTTGACAAAAAATAGATGTTACCTTTTTTGTTGTAGCGGGTCAATTTTTATTTAATAAGGGTCTATCGGAGTGGATCGGACTAACCACTCGACTAATTCAAATTGATTAAAAATAGGTGTTACCTGCTATACCATTTAATCAAATTCTCCATTGATGAATATTTGCGGTTACTGATTTTGTTCATTTGTCACTAACTCAAGTATCCGATTCTAATTAGGGGCAAGTTGTCCAAAGGCCTAAGCTGTAACAAGAGAAGGGAAAGGTTTTGCATCCTACATTCCAAAAACATCAATGTAAATTTCACAAACCTTTAAGAATATACCTAACATATATCCTCAGAAAATGATGGAATATATAGGCCTATTCGAAGGTCATGCTAAGCATCTTACTTATTTGATCATTTTAGAGCAGCAAACCCAAAATTTGGATTTGGCTGTATCACTATTACATCTACTTCACATCGTTAACTCCACTTATAAGTTATAATTATTAGAACTAAAAATACCTTATGATTATGACAAGTTTTTCTTGCTTATCATGTGAAATTATCACCTTTTTTTTTTTAGATATTATTTCATTTGTGATGTAATTATCAAAGTTTATGCCTTATTATTAAAAATTCAACTAAGACTAATATTTCATAAAAGAATAGAAGTTTTTCCATCATATATATATACCTGTTTTATTATTAAATCGGTTATCGAATTTGTAGAGTTAGAGATTTAATGATTCAAAAGTTCAGTTTAGGGGGGTTAAAATTGAATATAATAAAATAAAGTATTTTATATTTAAAATATATATTTTAAAAAGTTTATTTATATGATTTATTATTTTAAATTAATTAATTATAAAAAAATTATACTAATTTTTTGACTGATTTTTTTTAATCTATCTCGTTGTCAAATGATTTTTATCTTAAATTGAACCTTAAATCGAATCGGTTTAAGATTTTTATCAGAATCACGCAAATAATTTTCATTTATTATTATTGTTTAATTTGTATATTTGAGTGTGACATATTTTGTCATTTCAAAGATGCAGCATTAATCACACTACTTTCTAGGAGCTGATCCAAAACCCTTCAATAATACCCCCACCACATAAATCAATAAATCTCAACCATCTATGTTTTTTCATTTTCGTTTTTTCTTTTCTTCTTAGAATCAATCATTCGAAAGAACCAAACTTAGGACACATATATCCCTAACTGCTAGGCCTATAAAAATGTGGCAACATCAATCCCTCCAAAACACAGGGAGTGATCGAATTTTCCAAAACACCATGGCATTTCAAGTTCACAACAAAGCAATAGTTGAATTGCTATACAAGGCACTATTGGGAGAAGTAAAGAACATGGACATGGTATCCAAATTGGTGGCAAGTGATCTTGAATGGTGGTTCCATGGTCCACCACAATGCCAACACATGATGAGGCTCCTAACAGGGGAGAAGCCTCACAACGATGGGTTCCGGTTCGAGCCGCGAAGCGTCACTGCCATTGGAGACTGTGTCATCGCCGAAGGGTGGGAAGGAAAGGCCTATTGGGTGCACGTTTGGAAGCTCAAGAATGGGCTCATAACTCAGTTCAGAGAGTACTTTAACACATGGCTTGTGGTAAGGGATCTCCGGCCACCGGCATGGGAAGATGAGAGGCAGGACAGTAACACTCTGTGGCAGAGCCAGCCTCGCGATCTCTATCGCCGCTCGCTGCCCGGACTGCTGTTAGCTATTTAGCATTTTCCGCTCATGGTTTAAATAGGAAATGGATCGTCTTGTATCTAAAATTTTAATAAAAGTGTTCATCCTGATAAAAAAAATTTTAAACTTGTTATGTAGTTGATCTCTTAAACTTTTTTATATTTTTATTATTGCATTTTTATCTCTCTTTGTTTAAACTAATTCAAAACATTAATTATTTTAGCTAATTTTAAAATATGAAACTATTTTTCTTCAATAAATCCTGAAAATCGTATGTCATAATTTCAAGTGTAATATTACCTATGAAGTATAAACACTAAATCATTAACATGGATACAGGACACGATACAATACGAGACACATGAATATATAAATTTTAATTTTTTTATAAGATATGAGAACACAACATATATATAAAATATAAAATATTTTTTAGATAAATTATAATAATATTTTAATATTTTATTTATATTAAAATTATATTATATGTTTTAACTATTTTAATATCATTTTAATTATATAAAATATTTAAAATAATTTTTTATATTAATAAATGCTAATATATTATTTTTAAATTCATTTCAAGAATATAAGTTATGAATAAGATTGGACATGGCTGATACGTGATTGTATTTAAATGTGTTTAAGCGTGTTTGTCAAAGCATTTCATTTTTTTACTAAGATACGGTTGGATACAAAAAGCATGTATATCGGATGAGTATCAAATGATTGTCATGTCCAAAATATGTTTAATACGCACAGTTATTAAAACTGGACCGATCGATTCGACCGAAAAATTGATAAACCGGTTCGGTCCAAACTTCGGACCGCTTAAAGTATAGAATCGGTCAAATTCGATATAAACCGGTCAAATCCGATAAAAACTGGACTGAACCGAATTGCTCGGTTATAAAGGAGAGCCTCAAACGCACTAATGTTGTGGAAGAACAACAGATGCAAGGAGGATAGTTGTACCACCAAGCTAGCACACTTTTTACTAATATGTATACATATTATAATATATATACGAATTTTTTATTTTATTTATATTCAATTTGTTTTAATTTTAAATGTAAGACCCAGAATTTTTAAATAAATCTTATTATAAATTAATTTCAATTCGTTTATTCAATAGAAATTTATTTCCAGAAATTATTTTATTAAAGCTAATTAAATTAGGTTTTGATAATTAATTAGAAATTTTAATTAATTCTATAGTTATTGAATAATTTACTATCTTTAAATTATATAGCTTAACAGTTGTAAAAGAATAAGAATTTTATATGATTCGATATTAGATGAATTGTATTTATATCATTTAATACTTTAAGTTAAAAATAAAGAAAATTAATTATATTACCATGTATTCTCAATTAGAGTAATTTATTGAGAATCAATTAGTATTTTTATACCACAAATAATATTTTAAAGTAATTTTAGAGATTAAATTAGTTTCTCAAATATTAATACTTTATACTCCAATCTTATTAAAATTACCAAACTATCCCTATACCTAATTTTTACCAAAACCCTAAATTCTCAAAATATCACCATAACCCTAATTTTCCCAAAAACTCAGCCGCCTTATCTCCTCAGCCACCGAACCCCTTTTCTTCCCTAAGCCCATGCAGCATATTCAGGAAGAAAAAAAAAGAAAAGAAAAATAAGGAAAGAGAGATGGGGGACCGAAGGAAGAGAAGAAAGGGAGTGGGGAGAAGAGAGGGAGACGGCGCCGGTGGGCATCAATGCCAACGTCGCCGTCGCTGTGCCGTCGGGAGGGAGATCTAAGAGAGCGAGCACAGAGTTGAGGGGAGCAGAGAAGCCGTTCGCCACTGCTAGACTGCCTTTGCCGGTGCTGAAGCTCGTCACTGTTGCGTCGCCACCACGCCATTGTCGCGCCGGGGTGTTGCTGTCGAAGCCACTCCTATCGCCGCTGCTACTAGGGTTTGTCGTTGTCAAGCCCCGCGTTGCCACCGCTAGAGGAGTTTTGTGCGTCGCCGCCGCCATCGCTGCTGGTGTGATCGGAGCCGCCGTCGCTAGTGAGAGAGAGAGACTAGCCAGTTCTGGTTCTGGTTTCTAAAATCTGACAAGAACTCCACTGCCACTGTTGGAGTTGTTGTTGCTGTTGCTCTGGCTCCATTTTGAACCGTTAGAACTGCTACTGTTTTGGTAAGCCCTAACCCTGCTTCAGCTTCTTTATCCGTTAAGTTTACCTTTACCGTGAGAGTTGTCGCTGAGGTTGTCTGTGCCAGTGGTGCGGTATTTGTAACCCACTAACTTACTGGCAAGTGCATCGAGTCGTACCAAGTAATACCTTACGTGAGTAAGGGTCAATCCCACAAGGATTGATGCATTAAGCAATAATAGCGTTTGATAGGATTAGTTAGATAAGTAGAAAAGAGTGTTTTGGTATTCAAAGCGCATTAAACAGCAAATTTGGAATATTAAAGACAGGCAGATAAATAAGTTGGGAATAAAATATTGAGAAAATAGTTAAGGTTTCAGAGATATCTATTTTTCTAGATTGATTTTTCTTACTAATTATTTTAATCATGCAAGATTTGATTCATGGCAAACTGTATGTGACTAGACCCTAATTCCTTAGACCTTCCTAGTCTCCTCTAAAATTCATTAACTGCCAATTCCTTGGTCAATTAATTCCAATTAGAGGGTGATGATCAATTTCTAGTTTATATACCAAAAGAATCCTAATTATCAAAAAATAAAGGGATTATATGTCACGTATCCCGTTAAATACAAACAATTAGAAATTCAGTATAATATGTTTTCAAGCTGTTGTTCAAGTATAGAGCTTTTCCAAGTTATACAAGAACTCAATTAGAACATGGGTCATACTTTCGTTCCACCCAAATTCATAAAATAAAGAGCGAAAACAATTACTGAAATATAAATCAATACATGAATTAAATTAGAAAAAGCAATAAAATCAATCCATACACATAGACAGAGCTCCTAACCTTAACAATGGAGGATTAGTTGCTCATGGTTTAGAGAAGAAAAATAAGGGTTCTGGTAAAATGTACAGTCCTCCTTTCTGATGGCATCTAAGTTCCTATTTATAACTAATCCTAATAAATTTAAAATCTAATTATCTAAAATTAAAAATAATATCTTTTTCTAAAAATAAGATTTGAATTTAAATTCGAATTAATTAACAAGTCTTCAGCTGATGGATGGAGACCACTTGATTTGTCCATTCTACAGCTTCTAATCTGTGTTTTCTGTGCTGGAAACTGGGTCAAAATAGCCCAGAAATTGCCCCCGCATTTTTCTGCACGTGGCGCATGTCACGCGTACGTGTCAGTGACGCGTACGTGTCAATGGTATTTTCTGTGAGTCACGCGGATGCGTCGGTTGCGCGCACGCATCGTTAGCAAATCTTTAATTAACTCGTACGCGTCAGTCACGCGCACGCGTCGCCATGGATACCTCCAAATCACGCGCACGCGTCAGGCACGCGTGCGCGTCGCTCCTCGTAGCCATATCCTTTGATTCTTGTGCTGTAGAAACTCCATCAAATCCAGCCGAATGCTACCTAAAATAAACAGTATTGTGCAAAACTCAAAATAGCATCCATAGTGGCTAAAATATAATTAATTCTTGATTAAACTCAACAAAATCCATGCAAATTCACTAGGAAAAGATAGAAAAGATGCTCACACATCACAACACTAAACTTAAACTATTGCTTGTCCTCAAGCAACCAAAACTAATATAAGCTTATGATATGAATTTGCATGAGAATGAGAGTTCGATTAAGCTCGTGTCTCGTCTTATAGTGGGTTTACAACTGCAATCCTGAATAGGTTTGGCATCTCACTCTCCTTTGAATCAGAAGAATGTTAATGTCATTCGGAATTAGAATCCGGATAATATCATGAATTCTCTGATCTTTTATATTTCAGTTTAATCCTTGAACACAGCAAAATTTACTTTAATTTATTTTTCTTTGGTGCTTTGCACCTTGAGCCTAGCCGTGACTTTAAATATTTTGTCTCAAGAGTTACTTGACACAGAAACACCACAAGCACTTAACTGGGGAACTCTCTTTGAGTTCTGATTTTTTTTCAGTTACTTCCAGACAGTAGTGCTCAAAGCCTTTGGCATACTCTTGTTAAATGCACTTGGTCTCGACTCTAAGTGTTCTGTCTCAAGGATTACTTGACACAATCACACCACAAGCATATAACTAGGGAAACAACTCTTTGAGTTTTTAATCATGTCTGACCTCCCTAGTCATTGATGCTCAGAGCCTTGGACCTTGCTTTTATTTAATTATTATTATTATTTTATTATTTTTTTCAAGGATTAAATTTTTCTAAATTTCAGAGAAGTCATAATAATTCTCTAAATTTATGTTCCTTATATATCAACATCCCTTGATTCAAATTCAAATATGCACTGTTCATATCATACATTCAAAAATCACAGAAGATACCACCACCTTTAAGTAAATCAGACTATTCTTAAAATTAACTCAATTTCTCATGCAATACATCACTTCTTTTTCTTTTCTTTTTAGATTCAAGTTCAGCGAGTGGTACATGAAATATCTTTTCAGCATTAAAGCAATTAAAAGAAAACTAAACTAGTCCTAGGATTCTAACTAATAAAGGATCATGCAACAAACAAAGCAAAATAGCAGAAAACCAGAACGTAACATAGAAAAAGAGGGAAGGAATAAAGGAAATGAAAGAAATTCAACCAGCTTAGTTATCCGAGCGGTCGTTTTATTCTTCAGGTTGTGCTCCTCAGTGAAGATGATTCGCTTTCCTTTTTGGTGCCATAGGAATAAACAGAAAACTCTTAAGTGAAGCGTTTAACACCAAACTTAAAGGTTTGATTGTCCTCAAGCAAAGAAGAACTGAAAATAGAAACAAATAGTGAGAGAAAAGAAGAATATAAAGATAAAAGAACAAGAGAGAATTAGGATTGGAAGAGAGAGAAAGAAAAGTGAAATCTGTGCAGCGAAGGCGACGCGTACGCGTGCAGCACGCGTATGCGTGGGTCGCGAATTTTCTTAATGACGCGTTAGCGTCAGGCACGCATCCGTGTGCCATGTGTTTTGTGCGATTCGCACGAAGCCAGCCGCACGCACGCACAACTCTCTGTTCAAGTGGCTTGGGACCCAATAATTTCATACGATGCATTCGCGTGACCATTTTTGCAATTCACGCGCATGCGTCAGCAACGCGTTCGCGTGAGTAATTTTGTGCCTCAAGCACGCTTCCAGTCCCAAGCCAGCATAACTCTCTGCCTAAACACTCCTTTACGTCGATTTTGCAGGTCACACGGACGCGTCAATAACGCGCACGCGTGGATGGTGATAAGTGCAAACGACGCGCACGCGTGGGGTACGCGTACGCGCGGTCATGTTTGTGCGCCAATCATGAGTCCAGCGCCATTCCCACGTAACTCTCTGTCAATTTTGTTTTTCACGCATGTGATTGACGCGTTCGCGTCAGTGACGCTTGCGCGTCGTGTGCTCTCTTCTTTTTTTTTTTAGCTTGAGGTGTTCGGTTCCTGTGATAAAATAGCTGCATGATCAGAAAATTAGAAAGAACTCAATAAAATAACTAAGAAAACTACTACTACGAAAAATAGCTAAGGATACAAATTTATCGGGTTGCCTCCCGACAAGCGCTTCTTTAACGTCACTAGCTTGACGGTCAGCTCTGCTAGTTCAGCTGATGAGTGGACCTCTGGCGATCAATCTCGCCTCCAAGATAGTGCTTCAACCTCTGGCCATTCAGTGTAAATTTCCTGTCAGAATTCTCTTCTTGTATTTCCACATGACCATTACGGTGAAGCTCTGGTAACCACAAACGGTCATGACCATCAGGATTTCAGCATCCCGGGAAAGAATTTGAGCCTTGAATTATATAGAAGCACTCTTTGTCCTGGCTCAAACACTCTGATGGCAATCTTCTTGTCATGCAGTAGCTTGGTTCTCTCCTTATAGAGCTTGGCATTCTCATAGGCTGAATATCTGAATTCATCAAGCTTATTCAGCTAAAGCATTCGGTTGATTCCTGCAGCTTCTGAATCAAGATTCAAATACCTAATTGCCCAGTAAGCTTTTTGCTCCAGCTCAACTGGCAAGTGACAGGCTTTGTCATAGACCAACTGATAAGGGAACATGCCAATGGGAGTCTTGTACGTTGTTTGGTATGCCCAGAGAGCATCATCAAGCTTCCTTGACCAGTCCTTTCTTGAAACACTGACGGTTTTCTCTAGAATCCTCTTAAGTTCCCTGTTAGAAACCTCAACCTGTCCACTTGTCTGAGGGTGATAGGGGGTTGCCACTTTATGACGGACTCCATATCTCTGCAGAAGAGAGTCCAGCTGTCTGTTGCAGAAATGGCTTCCTCCATCACTAATGAGTGTCCTTGGAACACCAAACCGGCTAAAGATATATCTCTGAAGAAATCTCATTACCACTTTGGCATCATTGGTGGGCAAAGCCACAACTTCCACCCATTTGGACACATAGTCAACTGCCACTAGAATATAGTTGTTTGAATGTGAGGGTGGGAAAGGTCCTATGAAATCAATACCCCACACATCAAACAACTCAATCTGAAGAATTTTCTGGTGTGGCATTTCATGGTTGGCAAGGAGATTTGCAGCTTTTTTACATCTGCCACAGTGCTTCACAAATGCTCTTGAGTCCCTGAAGAGAGACAGCTTGTAAAACCCGCTTTGAAGGACTTTTGTAGCTGTCCTTTCACCACCAATGTGGCCTCCATAATCAAAACCATGACAGTGCCAAAGAATCTGCTATTTTTCTTCATCTGGGACACACCTCCAGATGATTCCATCTGAGCACCTTTTAAAAAGGTATGGTTCTTGCCAAATATAGTACTTTGCATCAGTCAATAGCTTCTTCACTTGTTGCCTACTGTACTCCCTTGGGATAAAATTCATGACTTTATAATTTGCAATGTCTGCAAACCATGGTGCCTGCTGAATGAGGAATAATTGCTCATCCAGAAACGTCTCAGTCATAGCTGTGGGTGGTTGTACTCCTGCTTCAGGCTCAATTCTAGAAAGATGGTCAGCTACTTGATTCTCTGACCCTTTCCTATCTTTTATCTCAATATCAAACTCTTGAAGGAGCAACACCCATCTGATTAATCTTGGTTTAGAATCCTGTTTGGTTAGAAGGTACTTCAAAGCAGCATGATCAGTATAAATAATAACCTTAGAACCAAGTAAATAGGACCTGAACTTATCAACAGCATACACAACAACTAATAATTCCTTTTCTATAGTTGTGTAATTCTTTTGGGCATCATTTAACACACGACTGGCATAGTAAATGACATGTACAAGCTTACCATGCCTCTGTCCTAAAACAGCTCCTATAGCAAAGTCACTAGCATCACACATTAATTCAAATGGTAAATCCTAGTCAAGGGGAGCTATAATGGAAACAGAGGTAAGGTTTGCTTTCAGAGTTTCAAAAGCATGCAAACAATCAGAATCAAAGACAAAAGGAACATCAGCAACCAAGAGGTTGCTTAGAGGTTTAGCAATTTTAGAAAAATCCTTTATAAATCTTCTATAAAATCTTGCATGACCCAAGAAACTCCTGATTGCCTTAATATTAGTTGGTGGTGGTAATTTTTCAATTACCTCCACCTTTACTCTATCAACCTCAATTCCCTTAATTGAAATCCGGTGTCCAAGAACAATACCTTCTATAACCATAAAATGATATTTTTTCCAATTTAAAACAAGGTTTGATTCTTGACACCGTTTCAAGACAAGAGATAAATGATTAAGGCAGGATTCAAAAGAATTACCAAAAACAGAGAAGTCATCCATAAATATCTCAATAAACTTTTCAACCATATCAAAAAAAATTGAAAGCATACACCTCTGAAAAATTGTTGGAGCATTGCAAAGTCCAAAAGGCATTCTTCTGTAGGCAAATACTCCAAAGGGGCATGTGAATGCTGTCTTCTCCTGATCTTGAGGGTCCACTACAATTTGATTATATCCAGAATATCCATCTAGAAAATAATAAAATGCATAACCAGCTAACCTCTCAAGCATCTGATCAATGAAAGGCAGGGGAAATGATCCTTCCTTGTAGCAGTGTTGAGCCTCCTGTAGTCTATACACATTTTCCATCCAGTGACGGTTCTTGTGGGAATAAGCTCATTCTTTTCATTCTTGATCACTGTTATCCTTCCTTTCTTGGGAACTACCTGCACAGGACTTACCCAAGGACTATCAGAAATAGGATAAATAATTCCTGCTTCCCATAGTTTTATTACCTCTTTTTGGACCACCTCTTTCATGGTTGGATTGAGTCTCCTTTGTGGTTTCATAACTAGTTTAGCATCATCTTCAAGGAGGATCTTGTGCATACTCTTGGTTGGACTAATCCCCTTCAAGTCACTAATGGTCCACCCAAGAGCTGTTTTTATACTCTTAAGCATTGAAATAAGCGCCTCTTCCTCTTCAGGCTTCAGGGAAGAGCTGATAATCACAGGATATGAGTCATTCTCACCCAAGAACACATATTTCAGAGAAGAAGGTAAGGATTTGAGCTCAAGCTTGGGGGCTTCCTCCTCTGCTCTAGGCGTGTGAACCATAGTCTTCTGGGGTGGTGAATTATCAACTTCAACTAATTCATACTCAGAGATGGGATCCAGAATGTCATCAAGCACCTCAGCTTTCAGTAACTCTTAAACAAGTGGTTCAATAACATCTATTTTCATACACCCTTCATAATCATTAGGGTGCTTGAGAGCTTCGAAAACATGAAGGACCACCTATTCTTCATTGACCCTCAGGGTTAATTTATCGTTTTTTGTACATCAATCAGAGCTCTACATGTAGCTAAAAAGGATCTACCAAGTATAATAGAGGATTTTACCTCCTTTTCCATGTCTAATATAACAAAATCAACAGGAAAGATGAATGGTCCTACTTTAACAAGTAAATCCTCAACAACACCCATAGGTAATTTAATAGAAAGATCAGCAATTTGAAGAGAAATACGAGTGGATTTTACCTCCTCAATTTGAAGCTTTTTCATCACTGAAAGTGGCATGAGATTGATGCTGGCTCCAAGGTCACATAAAGCTCTCTGAATGGTGACATCTCCAATGGTGCAAGGAATGACAAAGCTCCCTAGGCCTGTCATCTTCTCAGGAAGGTTGTGTTGAATAATGGCACTGCATTCCTTGGTTAACACCACTGTTTCTTGTTCCTTCCAGTTCCTATTGTGGGTCAATAATTCTTTCATAAATTTAGCATAGAGAGGCATTTGCTCAAGAGCCTCTGCAAAAGGAATGTTGATCTGTAGCTTTTTGAAGACATCTAAAAATTTAGAAAACTGTTTTTCTTTGGAAGCCTTCTGAAGCCTCTGAGGGTATGGCATTCTTGGCTTGTATTCAGGAGCCTTTGGCAAGGTAGGATAAGTGTCAAGAGAATCAGGGAAAAGGTTGTCTGCACGCTTAGGAGGTGTGTGCTCGACTTCTTCCTTCTTCTCCTCTGGGGTTTCTTTTTCAACTAATTCTTCATTGGCCTTGGTCTCAGAACCAATTAATTTACCACTTATCAACTAAATAACCTTGCAGTCTTCTCTTGGGTTCACCACTGTATCACCTGGAAATGTGCTTGCAGACCTCTCAGGTAATTGCTTGCTTATTTGGCCCATTTGTATTTCTAAGTTTCTAATGGAGGCTCTGGTTTCCTGCACGAAACTCATCATCATCTCTCAATTAGAATCTTCTTGGGATTTAGAGTTTGCCTGATGAGGTGGTTGTTGCTGTTGAGCCTGAAATTGGCGGTTATTGTAATTATTCTGTTGGAAGCCGCCCTAAGAATTATTGTTGAAATTCTGAGGTCTTTGAGATTGGTCTCTCCACCCAAAATTTGGGTGATTCCTCCACCCTTGATTGTAGGTCTTAGAATAGGGATCATTGTTGGGATTTCTAGTAGCACTCCCCATGTAATTGAGCTGTTCAGAAGAAGCTTGAGCATAATCATAATTATCATTTAGCACAAAATTACCTGTCATGTCATAAGAGGCTTCTTGAGGGGGATTTTGGGTGTTGATAGCTGAGACTTGCATGCCACCCATCAGTTGAGTAAGTAGACTTATTTGTTGAGACATAAGCTTGTTCTGAGTAAGAAGAGCATTAAGAGTTTCTACTTCCATGACGCCTTTCTTCTGAGGAGCCTCAGAGTTCACAGGATTCCTGTTAGAGGAGTATAAATATTGGTTGCTAGAAACCAATTCAACAAGCTCAATAGTCTCCTCCGGTGTCTTCTTCTTGTGCAATGAACCTCCTGCAGAATTATCTAGGCACATCTTGGACATTTCACCCAAGCCTTCATAAAAGATGTCTAGTTGAGTCCATTTGGAGAACATGTCCGGAGGGTATTGCCTAGTCAGTAGCTTGTATCTCTTTCAAACTTCATACAGAGTCTCACCATCCTTCTGCCTGAAGGTCTGAACCTCCATCCTAAGCTTAGTCAGCTTCTTTGGTGGGAAAAATTTTGTGAGAAACTCAGTGACCACCTTGTTCCAAGTATCCAAACTCTCCTTGGGTTGGAAATCTAGCCATAGCTTTGCTCCATCCCTCAGAGCAAACGGGAAGAGCATGAGTTTGTACACATATGGGTTTACTCCATTTGTCTTCACAGTATTACAAATTTGCAGAAAACTAGAAATAAACTGATTTGGGTCTTCGTGGGAAAGACCGTGATACTGGTAATTTTGTTGCACCACGGTAACCAGTTGAGGCTTCAACTCAAAGATCTGCAGTAGGAGAAGAGTAAGAGCCAAGCACTCTCCTTTGCTCATTCCCATTCGGGTTTGCCACATTGGCATTATCAGTATTATTCGGATCCATAGTGGATTCTGCACCTTGTAAAGTCTTGTTTGTTGTAAACACTGCCTGAAAGTCCTTTCAGGTTCAGGATCAAAGTCTAAGAGATGTTCTTTGTATCTGTTCCTACGCATAAACAAACAAAAAACAAGAAAGAATGGGAATATCTACGTCAGAGTGCAGAGAATTCCTAGTGAGGTAACCTGTGTAAAAAAAATACAAAATAAAATAAATAAATAGATAGAAAAAATAATAAAAAGGTAACACCAAACTTAATTTCAGAAATTAAGAAAAATATTAGTGCTATTTATTTATTTAAATTTTTTTCGATTTTTTTAAATAGAGTTTGATAAAATAAAAAATAAAACGCATAATCTAAGCAATCAAACAACTCATAGTTGTTAATCTCAGTCAATCCCCGGCAACGGCGGCAAAAAATTGATGCGGTATTTGTAACCCACTAACTTACCAGCAAGTGCACCGGGTCGTACCAAGTAATACCTTAGGTGAGTAAGGGTCGATCTCACGAGGATTGATGGATTAAGCAACAATAGCGTTTGATAGGATTAGTTAGACAAGAAGAAAAGAGTGTTTTGGTATTCAAAGGGCATTAAACAGCATATTTGGAATATTAAAGACAGGCAGATAAATAAGTTGGGAATAAAATATTGAGAAAACAGCTAAGGTTTCAGAGATATCTATTTTTCTGGATTGATTTTTCTTACTAACTATTTTAATCATGCAAGATTTAATTCATGGCAAACTATATCTGACTAGACCCTAATTCCTTAGACCTTCCTAGTCTCCTCTAAAATCCATTAACTGCCAATTTCTTGGTCAATTAATTCCAATTAGAGGGTGACGATCGATTTCTAGTTTATATGCCAAAAGAATCCTAATTATCCAAAAATAAAGGGATTATATGTCACGTATCCCGTTAAATACAAACAATTAATTCAGTATAATATGTTTTCAAGCTATTGTTCAAGTATAGAGCTTTTCCAAGTTATACAAGAACTCAATTAGAACATGGGTCATACTTCCGTTCCACCCAAATTCATAAAATAAAGAGCGAAAACAATTATTGAAATATAAATCAAAATATGAATTAAATTAGAAAAAGGAATAAAATCAATCCATACACATAGACAGAGCTCCTAACCTTAACAATGGAGGATTAGTTGCTCATGGTTCAGAGAAGAAAAATAAGGGTTCTGGTAAAATGTACAGTCCTCCTTTCTGATGGCATCTAAGTTCCTATTTATAACTAATCCTAATAAATTTAAAATATAATTATCTAAAATTAAAAATAATATCTTTTCCTAAAAATAAGATTTGAATTTAAATTCGAATTAATTAACAAGTCTTCAACTGATGGGTGGAGACCACTTGATTTGTCCATTCTGCAGCTTCTAATCTGTATTTTCTAGGATGGAAACTGGGCCAAAATAGCCCAAAAATTGCCCCCAGCATTTTTCTGCGTTTTTCTGCACGTGGCGCATGTCACGCGTACGCGTCAGTCACGCGTACGCGTCGATGGTATTTTCTGCGAGTCACGTGGACGCGTCGGTCGCGCGCACGCATCGCTGAGCAAATCTTCAATTCACCTGTACGAGTCAGTCACGCTCACGCGTCGTGATGGATACCTCCAAATCACGCGCACGCGTCAGGCACGCGTGCGCGTTGCTCCTCGCAGCCATCTCTTTTGATTCTTGTGCTGTAGAAACTCCATCAAATCCAGCCGAATGCTACCTAAAATAAACAGTATTGCACAAAACTCAAAATAGCATCTATAGTGGCTAAACTATAATTAATTCTTGATTAAACTCAACAAAATCCATGCAAATTCACTAGAAAAGATAGAAAAGATGCTCACGCATCAGCCAGGTTATATGATCACCGTGAGTCTCTCTGCCGCCGTCCAAGCTACCACCAGAAGGATCCACCACAGCCTCCTCTGTTCTTGTCTTCGAATCAGTACTGCCTTTTTCCAGTTTCAATTCTAATTATGCTATTTCTGAATGTGTAACTCCTCAGTCCTTACTCTACTTCCCTGTTTGCTTATGGAAGTATCATAGGTAATAGTATTAATGATACTAACAAGCTATTAGAGTTGCTGCCGCTGCTGAAATTAACAAAAAGGGAAGGGGGTTACCGTGTTTAACCTATGTGAATTTAGCTAGTCGAGGTAGGGGCACTTTTCTTAAACTTATTTCACCTTCCAGAGTTGTTATAAATCGATATTAATGTGTAAGATATATTTTTGTGATTTCGTAAGTCTTATCAATTGAATTGAATTGCTTTGGATGAATGAGATTATTAGTTTGATTGATAAACTGATCAATTGAAAAAGTTGGATATTTGGATTAATTGATTGATGTTGTTAAAGTGATTTTCCTTGAATTATTAGAGAAGATTTATTATTTCCTTTTAGGTTAATTTTGGAAACGGTTTGATTTTAGAAAAGATTTAATATTAAAATCTGATTTGATATTAAACCCGATTGGATATCGGAATTTGATTTTAAAATAAATTTGGGAAGGACTTGATAATTGAAAACGGGTTATTTATTGAGAATGATTTGCTATTTTGAAAATGATTCAAAAAGTGTTTGAGAAATGGTTTGGTTTGAAACTGTTTGAGAAGATTGAGAATTCTTAACTATTGATTGATGTTGTTGGTTGAAGTCAGTTTAAATTGCGATTTTTAGGATTGGTTGATTGAATTATGGATTTTGTAATTTCCTTGGATTGAGTGTTGTTGTGATAATGGTTATTAGAAGTGATTTGACTGATTAACAGGCGTTTGGTTTGGTTGGGACCCGAAAAGGGTGGCACTGTCCGAATTTTAGAGGAGATGCTGCCGAAATTTTATAAAATTGGAAGTTTTATTTGAAGTAACTAATCAGAAAGATTTATTTTTAAACATTATATGTTTTAAGATTGATTTATCTATCAAAGAAATAATTGTGTTTTGAATAGGGATTGTTAATGAATGGGATGAAAAGAAGGATGACGAAGATTGTTGAGGATTTTCTTTGAAATATGGTTTTTGAACGAATTTGGAAATGAGATTTGAATTGATGAATGATTATGATGTTGAGAATGTTGAGATATAAACTTTGAATTATTCATTTGGCTTATGAATTTGAAATATCTGAGATACGAGGTTCCCTGGATTAAGTGCCGTAGCTTGCCACCACGTGTACCAGGTTGAAAACTCGATACTCTGTTGACCCTACGACGTAAGTGTGACCGGGCACTATATAAATTCCCGGGAATGTTACCCCCATTGAGCAATATTGATTATTTGAGAAAAAGCTATGCATAGACTCTTAGGGATGCACGTCGGGGGATAGTCTAAGGACAATTTAGAGTTGTTGGATTGACTGGATAACCGACAGATGAGCCTCATCAGCCATAGGACAAGCATGCATCATATGCATTTGTATGCTTTGCTTGGGTTTGAACTTGTTTTGGTCTGCCTAATTGCTAAACTGTTCTTAACTGCTACTTGAACTATTTGCTGTAACTGCTTCCTACTTGTGCTTTTCTTGTCTGTCTTGCTTGTGTTTGTCCTGGTGTGTTACATTTGAGAATGGACTTTGGTGCTAAATTAATGATTGTGTTGTTTGATTGCGTAGTTGATTTCTGATTGAGATTTGCTTACGAGAAAAGAAAGACTTTGGATTTCTAAAAATATTAAACATTGTTTCTTTGAAAAGGTTTTGAATGACTAGTTGTTGGATTTTAAAAAAGGATTCATAAGGCAATGATAATCACTAAATCTGGAAACAGTTTTCTTATTGAATATCTTCTTATGACAATTTTGAAACTCCGTGGTGAGACCGTGTGGTTAGGTTCTCAACCCCCTATAGCTTTACCTTTTCAGGAACCAGATGAAGAAGCATTAAGAAGAGTTATACTACATTTGGTTTATTTGTTGTTGTATTAATTGGATTATTTTCTCCCCTCGTCTTTGTTATTACAAGTTTGTAAGAGGGATAGAAATTGTATGTTTTATACGTATATTATATTGAATTATTATATAAGGAGTCTTGTATATGAATCTATGCCTGCTTGTATTTTTCTTAAAGTAAAGTATTTATTTCCGGTTTTCAAAGAAATCAACGAAACAGTATCGAGTCACAAGCTCCTATTCTAGTATATAGTATGTAAAGTAGTCGTAATACTTCTTGCTATCAAAGTAGCGCAGCCGAACTTCTGATAGTGAGGGTGTTATATTAAAGTCACTCATTTTTAAATCAATTATATTTATTTAATTATAAATTTTATTAAATATATACAAATTAAAAAGATAAACAAAAAAATTTATTAATCATAATTTATTTTTTCTTTTCATGATTATATGATATCTATTAATATTATTTTTTTAATAAATACATATAGTATATAATAATAGGTAAAGACTCACGTGCAGTTATCTTCATATGAAGTTGATAGTTGAAAATCTTTAGATGATATTTAGTCAAACTTGTCAAATCATCTAACGGTTCTTAAATATCAACTTCACATGAAAACAACTGTATGTGAGTTTTCACCTATAATAATATAATAATAAAATAAATATAAATTAATTAATAAAATATAAAAATTTGAAAATGATAATTATTTTTATAAAAATAAAATAAAATATTTATAAAAAAAAATTAAATTTTATATAATTATTTAATTACTCCGAATTA
Organism: Arachis hypogaea; assembly: GCF_003086295.3. Taxonomy (NCBI): domain Eukaryota; kingdom Viridiplantae; phylum Streptophyta; class Magnoliopsida; order Fabales; family Fabaceae; genus Arachis; species Arachis hypogaea. The sequence continues at coordinate 104,563,928 of NC_092039.1, forward strand.
ACCGGTTTGACCAGTAATCCACCGATTGAACCAATAACTCAATGACCCAGTAATCAGGGACGGACCTAGAGAGGGGCGAGTAGTGGCGTCGGCCCCCCAAAATTTTTAGAAACTATATTTATATATGAGATATGTATTTAAAAAATAAAAAATATTATATAATTTTTATATGTGATAAATTTATGTCTTAATTATTTAATTCATTAATATTTTTTACTTAACTAATTTAATATCATACCCTCAAGTTTTTGTAAATTTTAAATTAGTTTTTATATAATAATCTTATATTTATTTAAAAAATCATTTGTTTATTTTATATTAACATATTTAAAATTTATATTTTGGTAATCACATTATGTATTTTAGATATTCTTTTCTTATAAAAAATATTTATTTTTTTCTAAATTTACGTTGTTGAAAGAAAAACTTTTATAAAAATATTTTATATTTTCTATTCTATAAAGGTATTGTGTCTTTCAAATAATTAATAATTTATCATTTAGTTTCAAAATTTTTAAAATTTTTGAAAGAATTAATTTTAATTAATAAGATATGTGATAATTTTTAACTAAACACGTTATAAATTATTGATACTTTATAATTTTATAATGTATTATTGATATTGTTATATTTTTTTATGTAATAACTATCATATTAAAAATAAAATTGTGAATATATATATATATATATTGATAAATCTTTTGAAAAACTAATTCTAATAACTATATGTTAATTATTTTTATGGAATAAAAAAATTTATTTAAAATTCAGTCCCTCCATATTAAACTTTCTGGATCCGTCCCTGTCAGTAGTCTGACCGATTCGATCACCGATTCAATTCTGATAACTATGCTAATACGTGAACATGATAATTTAAAAAAGTGATAACGCTTCATAGAATATTACAAAAAAAATTACTTTCAAGGATGATTAAATAATTAAAAGAGACTATTTATTTTTATATTATTGTCTATCTATACCAAAATTTTAGTTATTATCTATCCTTAAATATTTTTGTATAGATCTTTCTTAAATTTAAATAGAAAAATATTAGGGGACTAAATATTTTTTAGAGTAGGTTAGAGAGACTAAAAAAGATAGAATTTATTTTATATAACATTTATTATTAATTATAATAATTAATAAATATTAAATAAGATAAGTTCTAGTTATTTTTAAAATATTTCTATATTTTTATCAATATTAGCTAATATTTAATTAATATTTTATTTTTATATTTTTAGATTTAAGGTTTAGAATTTAGTATTTAGATTTTAAATATCACCTAAATATTGACTAAAAATTACAAATTTTGTTGATTATATAATGTTATTCTTTAAAATATGAATGGTCTCTTTTAATAATTAATCCTTATTATCGGTTTTTAAGACTCTGTTTAAAAGTGAGATTGAAACTAAGAGACAAAGATTGAAAGATAGATATTGAGAGATTTAGATAAACTTAGGTTCTTATATTATATTTAGTGTAAAGTATATAGGACTAAATTATGACTTAATATCTTATTTGATTTAAAATAAATATGGAGATAAAATAAGAATATTTACTGAAATATTATAATTATTAAAATAAGAAGTCAAGTACAACTTCCACATATATTAATCTTTAAATAACCATTTTCGCTCTTTTTTCTTGACATGAGTAATCGTCAGATTTTTGAAAATTAAATAATTAGTTATTTATAAATTATTATATTATATTAAAATTTTATTTTTAAAAAATTATTTTTAATAAAATAATTAAATAAAATTTTAAAATTATTAAATTTAATTTAATTATAATTTATTCTATTAATTTAAATTATTTATTAGAAACTATATTAATAAGAAAAAATTTAAATTGATTTTTACAAATATTATTATTATCAATATTGTTATTATTATTATTAATATTAAAATATTATCATTATTATTGTTATTATTGTCCTTAGTTACCGAAGCCTTTAAGAAAATAGTAAGGAAAAAGAAGTCAAACGTAGCTTTTATATATATATGCTTAACAAGACACGTGTTCTTTATTTCCATTAAACACCATCATGTTGTGATAATGGATGAGTTGGATGTCCATTTCCAATGAACCTCTCTTTTTTAAGGATGACTTAATTAAATGAAGGTTGAAAATGAATACATTTTACATGTATAAATAGAAGGCATCATCTGATGCATTACACACAACACATAATCAATAATAACAACGTTCTTTCTCTCTTTTATATTTTCTCTCCTTACAAGTATTTTAAGTACTCCTTTCTCTTATTTTTATATATAATATTAGTAAATATATTAATAATCTCTATTATATTGAGATAGTAATTCTAGTAAATATTACTACTTGGGTTATCTAATTATATTTCCATATTTTATTTGTTTCTTCTTCCTTATTTATTTAGTTATTTTATAACACGTTATCAGCACGAAGCTCTAACGAAGCTTTAGGAAGACTTCAGGTAACAAATTTTTTTTATTATGTCGAAACTCTTTCATCTTGAATATAATGCTTTTGATATATTTGGAAATAATTATTTATCATGGATACTAGATGATAAAATCCATCTTGATTCAATGGATCTTGAAGATACCATTAAGGCTGAAAATAATACATCCTAGAAGGATATAGCCAAAACCATGATTTTCCTTTGTCGTCATCATGACGTATGATTGAAAAGTGAATATCCCACATTAAAAGATGCTGTAGATCTGTGGAAAGACCTTGAAAAAAGGTACAATCATGTGATACTTCCTCAAGCCCAATATATTAGAGAAAATTTTCTCGATCTTCCATGTCTCGAATGTGCTCCTACAGCAACAGTATCGAGAAAAAGAATTTAAAAATATTTTGAGTTAATTTCTTGCTTTCTTGTTGCTGAACGCAACAATGAGTTACTTTTAAGAAATCATGAAGCGCGCCCAGATGGTGCCGCATCATTTCCTGAAGCAAATACAGTAATTAACCCTAGAAGAGGTAAATGGCAATATTTTGATAACAAGAAAAATTATGGAAGGAAAAAGAAATTATGTTCACAAGAAAGATCTCACCAGAAGTGGGATAAATAAAGAAATAATGGGCAAAGTATATCAATTGAGGATAAATGCTTCTGTTGTGGTGGAAAGGGCCATTGGTCACGTACATGTCGTACCCCAAGGTACCTAGTTGATCTTTATCAAGTATCCTTGAAAAGGGATGACAAAGGAAAGGAAACAATTTTGTTTCAAATAATGAAAATTCCACAACTCATTATGATGTATCTAATTTCTTTAAGGATTCTGAAGGAAATATTGGCTATTTGATCAATGATGGAATAGTTTATTATGTTTGTTTGCTAAGTATTCATATGAATAATTTTACTGTGCATGTACTTTTACTCATTTTATTATTATTATTATTTGTTTTTGAAGAAAAATGGCAAGGACATATTCTGAAGATATTTGCCTTGCGGATAGTGCAAGTTCGCACACTATTCTTAAAAGTGATATATATTTTACCTATCTTGTGCCAAAAGAAGAATATGTTAATACTATTATTGGCTCAGACAATGTGATAGAAGGCTCTGGAAGAGCTATAATTTTGTTTCCTGGAGGAACAAAATTTATAATAAATAATGCACTATTATCTACCAAGTATCTGAGAAACTTGTTGAGTTTCAAAGATATTCGCCGAAATGGATATCATATTGAAACAATGAATGAGGAAAATCGTGAGTATTTATGTATCACAACTCATGATTTAAATAAAAAGGTTATATTAGAAAAGTTACCCTCACTTTCATCTGGGTTGTATTATACCAAGATTAGTGCAATTGAATCACATGCCATTGTAAACCAGAAGTTTACCAGCCCAAATGAATTCATAACTTGGCATATAGATTGGGTCATCTGGGAACAACCATGATGAGGAGAATTATTGAAAACTCTCATGGACATTCACTAAAGAACCAGAAGATTCTTAAATCTAGTGAATTTTGTTGTGCTGCATGTTCTCAAGGAAAGTTAATTGTAAGGCCATCACCAGTAAAGATTGGATTTGAGTCCCTTGAATTCCTGGAAAGGATTCAAGGTGATATATGTGGACCTATTCATCCACCATATGGATCTTTTAGATATTTTATGGTCCTGATAGATGCATCTTTGAGATGGTCACATGTGTGCTTATTATCTTCTCGCAACCTGGCGTTTGCGAGATTACTGACTCAAATTATTCAATTAAAAGCACAATTTCCAGAAAATCCAATCAAAGAAATTCGCCTTGATAATGCTGGTGAATTTACTTCCCAAGCTTTTGATGCTTATTGTATGGCTAATGGAATAAGTGGTTGAACATCCAGTAGCTTATGTTCACACACAAAATGGGTTAGCAGAATCACTTATTAAGCGCCTCCAATTAATTGTTAGACCCTTGCTTATGAGAACAAATCTCCTAACCTCGGTTTGGGGGCATGCTATTTTACATGCCGCAGCACTTATTCGTTTGAGACCCACGAATTACCATCAGTTCTCTCCTATGCAATTAGCTTTTGGCCAGCAGCCAAATGTCTCCCATTTAAGAATATTTGGGTGTGCGATATATGTTCCCGTTGCACCACCTAATCGCACCAAAATGAGACCCCAAAGAAAATTGGGGATATATGTTGGATATGATTCTCCCTCTATAGTGAGGTATCTTGAGATACAAACTGGAGATATATTTAAAGTCCGGTTTGCAGATTGTCATTTTGATGAATCAAAATTTCCAACATTAGGGGGAGAGAATAAGCTTCCGGAAAAAGAACTTAATTGGAATGCATTATCTTTGATGTATTTAGATCCTCGGTCAGGGCAATGTGAACTAGAAGTTCAAAAGATTATACATTTGCAAAGAATAGTAAATGAATTGCCTGACGCATTTTCTGATACGAAGAGGATAACCAAATCTTATATACCAGCGGAAAATGTCCCAATTCGAATTGATGACCCAGTAGGACAATCAAGTAGCCATTGAGGCAAATTCACGCCAGAAGCGTGGCAGGGCGGAAAATGCCCCAATTCGAATTGATGTCCCAGTAGGACAAGTAGCCACTGAAGCAAATTCACGCCAGAAGCGTGGCAGGCCTGTCGATTCCAAAGATAAAAATCCTCGAAAGCAAAAAGAGGTAAATACTATTCCTGTTGAAAAAGACATAGTAGAGACACCTGCAGTTGTCCAAAATTCTATATAATGTTAACGCCAGAAGACGTTCAGGTACCTAAAAATTGTGAAAATGACGAGATCTTGATAAATTATGTCTTTACAGGAGAGAAATGGGACCGAAATAAGACAACTGTCAATGAAATATTTGCATATAATGTGGCATTAAATATTATGCATGAAAGTAAGGATCTTGAGCCAAGATCAGTTGAAGAATGTTGACAAAGGAATGATTGGCCAAAATGAAAAGAAGCCATGAAGGCTAAATTAGACTCACTTGCAAAACGTGAAGTCTTTGGACCTGTAGTCCGTATACCTGAAGATGTAAGACCTGTTGGATACCGATGGGTATTTGTGAGAAAACGAAATGAGAAAAATGAAGTTGTGCGCTATAAAGCCTGACTTGTGGCACAAGGTTTTTCACAAAGACCCGGTATAGATTATGAAGAAACATATTCTCCTGCAGTGGATGCGATAACATTGCGTTATTTGGTTAGTTTATCTGCATATCATAAACTACATATGCATTTAATGGATGTGGTAACAGCCTATTTATACGGCTCATTAGATCGTGATATCTATATGAAAGTCCCTGAAGGATTAAAGATATATAAACCATCCAATGAATATTCGCAAAGGTTATACTCAGTCAAATTGCAAAGATCTTTATATGGTTTAAAGCAATCTGGACGAATGTGGTATAATCGTCTTACTGAGTATCTAGCCAAAAATGGATTCAAGAATGATGATATCTGTCCATGTGTTTTCATAAAGAAAACCGCATCTGGATTCATTATAATTGCTGTGTATGTTGATGATTTAAATATCATTGGGACTTCTGAAGAAATTCCAACAATTATAAAAACTCTGAAAGAAGAGTTTGAGATGAAAGATCTTGGAAGAACTAAATTTTGTCTTGGCCTGCAGATCGAGCATACAAAAAATGGGATCTTTATTCATCAAGCGACATACACAGAGAAGATCTTGAAAGATTTTATATGGATAAATCACATCCATTAAGTACCCCAATGATCGTAAGATCTTTGGATGTGGAAAAGGATCAATTTCGTCCTAAAAAAGAGAATGAAGATATCCTTGGTCCTGAAGTACCATATCTTAGTGCAATTGGAGTGCTAATGTATCTTGCTAATAATACGCGACCTGACATATCATTCGCGGTGAATTTACTAGCAAGGTATAGTTCCTCTCCAACCAGAAGACATTGGAGTGGAATCAAGCAAATCTTTCGATATCTTCATGGAACGGTTGATATGGGATTGTTCTATCCCTATGGATCCAAGTCACAACTAGTTGGCTATGCAGATGCTGGCTACTTGTCTGATCCACATAAAGGGAGATCTCAAACAGGATATATGTTTACATATGGTGGAACAGCTATATCATAGAGGTCCACGAAACAAACGATAGCAACAACCTCCTTTAATCATGCTAAAATACTGGCGATTCATGAAGCTAGTCGTGAGTGTTTTTGGCTGAGGAGTCTGATTCAATATATTTTGTCATCATGTGGACTAATTGATCATAAGATAGCTCCAACTGTCCTATTTGAAGATAATACAGCATGCATTGCTCAATTTAAAGGCGGATATATCAAAGGTGATAGAACAAAGCATATTTCTCCCAAATTCTTCTTCACTCATGATCTTCAAAATCAAGGGACAATTGATGTCCAACAGATCCGCTCAAGTGATAATCTGGTAGATTTATTCACAAAGTCACTTCCAAAATCTTCTTTTGAAAGATTGGTACATCAGATTGGGATGCGCTGATTTCGAGATATAAAATAATGTCGGCAAGAGGGGGAGACTGTACTCTTTTTTCCTTGGTCAGGTTTTTTTCCATTGGGTTTTTCTTGACAAGGTTTTTAATGAGGCAGTCCCCATCACTAAAGGATATTGTACTCTTTTTCCTTCACTAAGGTTTTTTCCCACTGGGTTTTTCTTTAGAAAGGTTTTAACGAGGCAATAATCCTAAATGGTCATCTAAGGGGGAGTGTTGTGATAAGGGATGAGTTGGATGCCCATTTCCAATGAATCTCTCTTTTCCAAGGATGACTTAATTAAATGAAGGTTGAAAATGAATACATTTTACATGTATAAATAGAAGGCATCATCTGATGCATTACACACAACACACAATCAATAATAACAACGTTCTCTCTCTCTTTTATATTCTTTCTCCTTACAAGTATTTTAAGTACTCCTTTCTCTTACTTTTATATATAATATTAGTAAATATATTAATCATCTCTATTATATTGAGATATTAATTCTAGTAAATATTATTACTTGGGTTATCTAATTATATTTCCATATTTTATTTGTTACTTCTTCCTTATTTATTTAGTTATTTTATAACAATCATCATTAATATCACTCTTTGCTTCATTTGCTTTTTTCTTTACCACCAAACCATGAGAGAAAGAAAAGTGACCAAAAGAAAAAAAATAAAAAGAAGAAAGAAAAACCGTGGATAAGGAAGAGAGGAACCATGGAATTTCTGAACTTCCGGCTTCGATTTTTTGAGATCTGTAACTCTAATAAAAAATCTAATCCAATAAAAATATTTGTATCTTTTTCTTCTACTTTTTGGCATCACTTTTTTCGGTAGAAATCAAGAGTGACGTAACTCCCCTTCTCTTTGAGTTCGGCCAATTAAAGTTTTAGGAGGTACAGGCGATTTTTGATGTTTTCTTCTTCAGTAGCTCGGTCAGAAAACTTCTCCAGAGTTTACTTTATTTTGATTTCATACGAAAGTAGGGTTTGATAATTTTATAATAATTAAATATGAATTTGATAAGTGAATCTTTGTTTGATTGATTATTGTTTGAGGTTGATTAAGTTTATGTTAAAATCTTGTTGAATTATTATTTATGCTTGTGATTTGTTAGTTCGACTATGAGGAACAGCTCAGTTAGAGTTGTTTTGATGATTTTGAAACTATTGTGATATGGTATTTTGAGAAAATTAATGAGATTTAGTAGTTAGAAGATTGAATGAAAATCTGTGAAAAATCGATAATTGTAAAGCTAAAAAACGGACTTAAAAATCAAGCAGAAAACTTGAAGAATTTTGGAAATAGGGTTCCATCCTTTGGTGAAGCTATAATCATGGAAACAAAATTTATATTTGAGTTTGAAAAATTTAATAAAAACTTGAAGTTAGTTTTATAATTATATACGTTTTGGTATATTTTGGGTAATAATTAAGAAATTCAAGAGTAAAATGGCTATTTGATAAAAGAAGTAAGGTTATTTTGGTAATTATATTATTTTTAAGAATATTTTAATAAATTATAAAATATGTTGGGATAAAATTATAAATATTTTAGAAAGATCAAAGATACAGAATAATTTATAAAAGATTAATAATAAAGTTCAAGTTAATAAGTTTTAGGTAATAAAAAAAATTATTATTGTTATTAATTTATTAATATTATTATCAATGTATTTTTGAAATATATTATATATTAGTATTTTATTTAAAAGATATTATTTTATTTATGATATACTAAAAGGATAAGTAGAGAACTGTCCTAAAAGATTTAGAAAGACAAATCTATTAAAAATCTTTAATTCTCTTTTTATAAAACACTTAGTAAAGGGTGAGGGAATAATACAAAGATAATTTATATTGTGGAATGGTAAGAAAGAGAAGAACGAAAGAACGAAAAGAAAACGAGATAAGCATAGATATGGTGGTAAGTCTACCGATATTTGCTTTCCAGAGATACATCGGCCAATCTAGGGGATGGTCGCACCTGTAAGACAGAGGTTGCATACAGAGGTTATCAATATATATTTTTGCTAGAGAGAGCCTTACCTGTAAGACCGAGGTTGCTTACAGAAATTATGTTTGCATACATCGGCTCAGGAGAGTTGCACCTGTAAGACAGAGGTTGCTTATAGAGGTTATGACACTGAAAGCTAAACTCAGACAAAGGTTGCTGAGTTGCGTCAGGAGCGGGTGAAAACCGACAGATGAGCTCATTACCTGCACTAGGGATAGACATGCATCATACTTGTATGCACATATTTGTTTGTGAGTGTGTTTTTTGTGATTGTGGATGTGCTAAATGGCCGTTCGAATTCTGTGTTCTATAATTGTTGAATTGGATTGTCCCTTGTTGACTGTTATTGCTAACCAAGTACATATATGAACTAAACTTCTAATCCCGGTCCTACTAAGAACTACCAGTTCTTACCCCCTATTTCCACCATTTTCAGCTACAGGTACGAAGGTTTAGTGCAGAGCTACAGGAGTATAGAAGATTGTGTTTACGAGTTAAGTTCTTAGATTTTATTTCTCCTTCGTCGTTTACTGTTTTGGTTTTTAGAGGGTTAGGACTTGTGTAAGGCCTCAGATTTTGAAAATTAAATAATAATTAATTTATGATTTATTTTATTTATTTGAGGACATATTTTTAGAGATTTTTATATTAATTGAGTACTTTCTTATTATTGATTTAAAACTTTAATGATTTGAAAAAAATTGATTGGAAAAAAAATGAGAAGAGTTTTATCTGCTTTAATTTGATTAATTAGATTTTGAATTTTATTTTATAATTTAATTCTCTCTAGTTCATTTCGATGCAATGTGACTTGGTGTTATCTCTTTCTTGATTGCTTGCAGTGAAATTCTTTGTTTCGAACTTCTTCTTGAAAAATGGTTCAAATATTTTTTTTTCTTTCGACCATATCGTATCGTTCATATATATCTTTGCTTGATTATGTTCCTAGTTGTTACTTGAATCTTTTGAAACATTCAACTTTGTCATTGTTCATAAATTTTGTACTCCTTGACTTGACCTTGAATTTATTTTGGCGCGACAAATAATCTCTGACTCCTTGAAAACATTGCCAATGACTTTGGCTGCCTATATTTGTGAACCTTGTATTCCTTTAATTCAACTTGAATTTGCTTTGAACACTACAAAAAAACTGGTTTAAAACAACATTGTTATTAGGGCGGTTCTTTATAAATGCCATAATTTTCTTTATTTTCGGCGGTACATGTTGTTGTCGTAACTTTCTTGTTGAATATGGCAGTTTTGTGATTTCGGCGGTTAGAACCACCGCCGATATATTCTTTTATTAATTAAAGAAAAACCTCATTTATGCAAACCTAGCTTAGCAAGTAGAGTGCGCGAGAGTGAGTTTTCTCCTCCGACGATGCCTCTTCAGAGTTCACAGCTTCCATTGATGGGATCTGCGTTCTCACTTCTAGGTTTGTATACAAAATTCTCATTTCTTTTCTTTTTCTCTGGAATGCGTTAATTACCTCTTCTCTCTCTCTCTCTCCCTCTCTCTCTCTCTCTGAGTAATGCATCTTCTTCTCCAAGATTTTTAGATCTGTTGCGGCATGGAAGCCCGACGCAGAGGTTTTAGATCGAATGCTCCAGATAAAAAAGTGATTAATGTTGCTGCGTACGAGAAAGTGTGAGTGATGTGAATGATGAACCCTAATCTCTTGTCGCCCTTCATCTTTCGCAGCTATCGTTTATCTCGTCGTTGTTTCTCATCCCCTCGCACCACCAAATTAGATCTGCCAAAATTTTTGATGGCCTCTTTGATTGGGAATTCATCGTGAAATGGTTCTGCACTTTAATTTCTCTGCTTCTTTTCTTCCTTCTTAATACTTTTCATTGATTGTAATTATGCAGATTTTGATTTTCAATTTTGCAGTTTATCTCCTTTTGTTTTTTAGCAAATCATTGATTAAACAATCAAGGAATCGGATCAATGTGATAAGGAGAAAGAGAAATTCAGCAAAGAAGTTTCTTAAGCGAGACACCATTGATCTGCTTGCGAATCATTTACAGGTTGCTTACAATAGAGTAATTGATTTATTTTTTCTGCTTTTTTTTTCATGAAATTTAGAAAACATGTATGCATAAACTAAGGGTTTTATTCTTTAATTGTACTTACTTTCGCATAGAATTAGTAAACCACGGTGTTTGATATATGAATTACTATAGTTGTTATTATACTGAGCTAGGACCAAATACAAAGTCTGTGTCTATTTTAATATTTTTAATCAATTTTTAGTATTGAAACTGTTCAAGTGGATTTGGCATGTTATCACACAAGGCTGTGCACCTGATTCAAGGCATAAACGAGCAAAAGGCAATGTTTCTGATTCACAATGCTTAATTGCTCAGATAGTTGTTGTTGCTGGATTAATTTCTATATTTTGAAATATGAACTGGTTTCTAGTCTTCCACATAGTCCAACTAAGAAAGCCTATGTTACTGATTAAGAACTATGAACACTATTCCATTTAATTGTAGCGAAAGAGAGAAAATCCTAATGAACTAGGTTCACCAACTTTTACTATGTACTCATGTACTATCTCTTATTTACTATCCCTTATTTACTCCGTCTTATTTACTCTGTGATATCCCTCATTAGGTTCATAGTATCTTCTATAGCAGCAGTCCATGAAAGGATACTTAGGATATATGATGTCCCTCATTAGGTTCACCAATTCAGCTTGATTCTTAGTTCTTTTTGCTTTTGATGCTGCAGTCCATGAAAGGATACTTAGGATATATAATGACTTTGTCTGGCCTTTGAATGTGAGTTCCTATCCCTGAATGGTTTAACAGTATTTGATATTCAGGGTCTAATGTAAGCAACTATCAGAGAAATAAATCTGAGGCAGAGGATCAACCTGATTATTATTTAGGGTCCAATGTTCAGGAAGATCTAAACCATCAAATCTGCAAAAGCCAGTGTGAGACTGACAAAAGAGGTGTCTTCTCTTTTATATGAACATAGCTGCTTCTATTATGAGTGATAGAAATAATATGTTACGTTCATGATTCATCAAACTAGGTTGGTGAAGGGTACTTTTTCTCAGATTTCTACTATAGCAGGTAGTAAGAAACAAGACGCCGAGAAACCCAAAAGGGAGCGTGCTGTTGCAGCTGAGCATTGCCAATATGCAAATCCTTTTGACTCTGAAGAAGGTGGCAAATCATTTTATACTAGGAGTGTTATTTGAGTATTCTCTTTATAGAAATGCTATGGATTCCTTCACTTTATTTGTAAAAGTTGCCTAAATTTATTTCTTTTTACACTGCTTGTGGTAGCAGGATTTTTACTTGGCGATTAATATGAATGAAGGCAAGGAAGCTTCTAGATGAGAGTATAGGAAGGTTAATAAAAAGAAAAGAAAGTGGAGAGCTTGGTGGAGGCTTATTGGGAGAATTGCTGGAAGCGAAAGGAAAATACCAACTCTCTGATTCTCAGGTTTCTTATAATCTCATTCGTGTTATCTTCGCTGCACATGACACCACTGCAACTGCTCTTACTTGGCTTCTCAAATACTTGCACGACAATCCCAATTTTTAATGCATTAAACCAATTTATTAATATATGTTTATGTTTTAATTTTCATCAGGTAATCCAAGAAACGTTGAGAAGTGCAAGCATACGACATTCATTCACATTCAGAGAAGTAGTGGAAGATGTGGAGCTTCAAGATTACTACATTCTCGAAGGCTGGAATGTATATGTGATGACAGGTCATCTTAGCCTAGTTTCACTAGCCTTTTTCTTTTGTTTTCAATTGAATTATGCACTTTCTTGAGCTCTAAGCAAGCCAATTTGGGTAGATTTTCATGTTTCCTTTGATTGAATCAACTATGTATGAATTCATGCTATTTCATGAGGTTTTATGCTATATTTGATACATATTGTGAAAGAATGAATATCTCATGATTTTAAGCATAGCTTTGATGTGTTTGGTTGATTAATGATAGGTGAAGAAAGCTTGGAGAAAGGTTGAAGCAAGAAGGAATGGCTAGGAGTAAAGAGAGGACAATTGAATAAGTAAAATTGAACCAGGAAGCAAAAAGCTGGACCTAAAGTTAGCCTCAAACTTTTGCACAAACTTTTGGGTGAAAAGTTAGCCCCAACGTTAGACCCCTAACTTTTGGGCTAACGTTGGAACTTGAAAATCACTCCCTGGGCACCAAAAGTTTGCGCCAACGTTAGACCCCTAACTTTTGGGCTAACGTTGGCACATGAAGATCACCCCTGGGCACCAAAAGTTTGCGCCAACGTTAGCCCCCTAACTTTTGGGCTAACGTTGGCATGAGAAAAGCCTCCCTGGCCACCAAAAGTTTGCGCCAACGTTAGCCCCCTAACTTTTGGGCTAACGTTGGCACATGAAAATACAAGGGGAGGAGCAAAAGTTTGCGCCAACGTTAGACCCCTAACTTTTGGGCTAACGTTGGCGCCATAGGTGCACTAGGAAGGGCCAACGTTGGAGCAAAAGTTAGACCCCTAACTTTTGCACCAACGTTGGTATCAGCAAAAGAGGCTAGCTGATATGAAAAGTTGGAGCAAAAGTTAGACCCCTAACTTTTGCTCAAACTTTTACTCCAACTTTTGCAAAACTCCAACCCGGTTCAATTGGTTCACTTTGGTTCCTCTCCAAACTCCAAGAGCAATCAACCAAGGCCTCTTTCAACCCAATTCCACCAAGAGCAAAGGCCCAACTCAAGGCTTGAAGATCATTTGAAGAAAGTGTATAAATAGGATAGAATTCAAGTTCTTCGGGGAGCTCTTCTTTTTAGTTTTCCTTTAGTTTTGCTTAGTAGTTTTTCGGAGAGTTTTTTTGGTATTGAGTGATCTTAAATTTCTTAGTTTCGGGGAAGGAGAATTCAATTCCCTTCCTCTTAGTTTTATTGTTTTCAATTTCAATTACTTTGTCTTGGATCTTGGGTTGGAGAATTGAAGAAATTCTGTTTCAATCTCATCCTTGGATCTCTCTGTTTCTTTACTGCATAATTGAGTTTAAATTTCTGTTAATTGCTCTTCATCTACTTTCTTTGCAATTTACAATTTCTTTGCAAGTGTTCTTGTTGGATCTAGGAAGGCATTGAGATCTAGACTCGGTTATCTAGTCTCTTGGGTCCTGAGATCTGAATTTCCAATTTCCAATTCTCTGTTTACTACTTTTCATGTTCATTTACTCTTCTGCTTCAGATCCGACTCAATCCCAAACCCCTTTTACTCTTCTGTTTGATGCAATTTACTTTGCCTTGTTTAATTTCTGCAAATCCAATTCCCAATTCCCTTTACAATTCAAGTCATTTACATTTCTTGCAATTTAAGATTCCGCAATTTACATTTCTTGCATTCTAAATTTCTGCAATATATATTACTTGTTCTTTACGATTCAGCAATTTAACTCTTGCTTTCTTTAATTTCATGCAATCTACACATTCCCTTTACTTTCAGTGCAATTTAAATTCTGCAAATCACAAATCACTCAACCAAATCTTGATTCACTTGACTAAATCGACCACTAAACTAAAATTGTTCAATCCTTCAATCCCTGTGGGATCGACCTCACTCCCGTGAGTTTTTATTACTTGATGCGACCCGGTGCACTTGCCGGTGAGTTTTGTGTCGGATCATTTTCTGCACATCAATAGGTCTGCACAGAGAATTTCTTGTTCATTTTGGGCCGAGAGTTGTAGCCTGTAGAGCAAAAGACGAATGGGGTTCAGAAGAGATTATTTTCTGGGTGAATCTTGCTCAGAGGCTACTACAGCAAGTTATTGATAAGGAGAAAATCTGGTCAAGACTGATAACTTCCGAAAGTATTGAGGCAAGTTACATGCATCTCTGAAGACAGCTTGGTTTAACCTTTTTGAATTCATACTCAGTTCAACTGACTACACATAAGTCTCACAGCTAAATTACCATAGTCAGACCTATACTTTGCTTGAAAATGCACTGGTATACAAATTCTTATTGGTTGATGGAGTTATGTTCCAATGTTTCTGACCTTAGTTTAACTGTGTTGAGATCCACAATTCATGACATTGTTCTTGAAATTTTTATTTTGGTTAGATTTTGAAACAGAAAAGTAGTTTATAATGTCTAAATTTATTTATCTATTTAATTTTAAATGTGGAAAAATGTACGAACTAAGTTACTTAATATGAAAACTAAAATTTTATGAAGGACAGATCTTTCTTATAAGTAAAAAAAAACGATGAAGAAATGAATTGATTTGAGTATAGCAAAGCTAAATCATCTTCCTGTCATGTATTTACTTTGTCGTAACAGAGAGCTTCAATAAATCTTTTTCATGGTGCAGGTTTTGGAGAAGGATTTGGGCTATATTTGGATTCTTTATTGCTTCAATAAATCTTTTTCTTCTTGATAGAAGATAATGAACAAATGTATTGTAGGTAAAAAGAAAATGCGACAGGTCTACCAATCTAATTTTATTTTTTCTCTTTATATTATTTGACTAGTTATATATTGTTTCTAATGACATCTTTTCTTTCTTATAATTTCAATTTATAACAGCCAGCTTGATAGAAATTTTCTGACAGGAGAGGTTCCTACAAATCTTTGTAAGAGATGAGTTTGGATAATGAAAATGGAGTGTTGGAGCAAGAAACAAAGATGTTGGAGCAAGTTCCTGGGATGAAACTCACACAAGAGACCAAGAAACTAAGGCAGACTTGTTTTAAAGTTAATTACAAAAGGAGGAAACTTTTGGCCTCCAAATCTTATTCATCATCACTTAGCTAAGCAACTTATCTTGTATATTCATATTCTAAGTAGTAAAAATAACACTTATTAGATGGTTTAAATACATTATTAGATATTAACATAGTTTAGGGAACTGGATGGTAGATTTGACTGATTAATGTTTATTGTAATGCTTGTATTTTGGAAAATTTAGTAAGGCAACGTTTTGTATAGGAGTTATTACTTTTGATTTTCAATAATAAAAAAATTATATATTGTATTAATATTTTGTTTATGAGTTATATAATATTTCTATTATGGATTATGATTTTTTGCTATTATAAAATTTTAATCACAAAATTATTTATTTAACGCGATAAAAATGACGGTAAAAATTGTTTTTTTTAAACGATAAAAAATGTCACTGTCAGGGTAAAACGGCGGTTCAAAAATGCCATTTTAACCAACCAAAACGCTACTGTCAGGGTAAAAATGGCGGTTCAAAAATGCCGTTTTAACCAACCAAAATACCACTGTCAGGGTAATAATGGTGGTTCAAACCGCCATTTTAACCTATCTAAAAACTGCCATTTAAATCCTGGAAATAACGGCGGTTTGAACCGCCATTTTAACCAACCAAAACGTCAATCTGTCAGGGTAATAATGGCGGTTCGAACCGCTGTTTTAACCTATACAAGAACCGCCATTTTAACTCTAGAAATAACGGCGGTTTGAACTGCCATTTTAATCTATTCAAAAACCGTCGTTTTAACCCAGGAAATTGTGGCGGTTTTCAGAAAACCACCGTAATAACCAGAATGGCGCCCAGAATTACGGCGTTTCTTGGGGGCGCCATTTTCGATAATAATGGCGGTTATAACCGCCGTAATTACCTTAAAAAACCGCTATTTTAACCTTTTTTTGTGGTGGAATTAATATGCTACATTTTCTTTTATTATTCCTATCAAAGTTCTTTGCCTCAAATTTCTTTCGTAAGGTACGGTTTAACTCTTCTTCCGGTACACTTCACTATCTGTATATCATTGTTTGATTGCAATTCTATTCATCCTTCTAAATTCTTATGACCATTATCCGTGATGTTCAACCTTTTCTTTCTAAATCTTGGATTTCCCTTTGTTCAAACTTGAGCTTAATTGCTAAAATTCCAAGCCCTCGGATTTTAAGATTTAATTTGCATTAAACCTATCATACAATTTTTGCATCACACTACACTTTTTATTAATTTTCATACAAAGTAATTTTTTTATGTTTAAAAACTAAACACGTAAAACCTTTCTATTTCTGATATGTTTGAGAGTGAAGTTGATATCAATTTTTTTTATCTTATATCAATTTTTGAAGACGAAAATTTTTATGAGTGGAGTAGAATGTAAGGCCCAGATTTTGAAAATTAAATAATAAATTATTTATGATTTATTTTATTTATTTGAAAACATATTTTCAGATATTTTATATTAATTTAGTACTTTCTTATTATTGATTTAAAACTTTAATGATTGGAAAAAATGATTAAGAGTTTTATCTGCTCTAATATGATTAATTAGATTTTAAATTTTCTTTTATGATTTAAAAAAATTAATTTAATTATCTCTAGTTATGGAATTAGAGTAATTATTTGAAAATAAATTTGTAAACTAATAATTAAATAATATTTTTATAGATATTATTATTGGATTAAAATTAGTTTTCAATTACTCTATTACCCTTAATTTTATTAAATTTATTAAACTATCCAAAATCTCCAATTTCATACACAAAATCCAAATTCCCAAATCAAAACCCTAATTGACATTAACCCTAACCTAACAATCACCCTCACACCCTTATCACATCAGCACTGCCTCACTACCACCCCAACCCCCTTTTTCTCACACTCTCACCAACAGCTCACAAACACCAACACATACACATGGTAAAGAAAGGAGAGAGCACGGAAAAAAGATCCAAGAGAAGGAGGGCACTGCGCCTCCACCAGCCATCGTTGCGCCACCTCTGTCGCGCTTTACCGTCGGTCACTACTGCTGAATCGCCATTAAAAATAGAATCACGGAGACAGGGTCATCAAGACGCGAAGAGAGAGAGTCCGCGAGAAGAGAGAGGCCGCCCGCGTCCTGTCGTCACCGCTAGAGGGAGGCCGTTCACGTCTAGCTCACCACGGTTGTTGCATGGCCGACATCGCGCACCGTCGTCGAGCCCTAAGCTGCCGCCATCGCACGAAGCCGAGAGAGTGAAAGACACGATGGGAGGATGAGGGAGGAGTTGCCGTTGCTGTTGCTAGGGCTAGCCGCTAGAGCCATTGTTGTCGCTGCTGAAGCTAGACCCTACGAAGCATTCTGTCATCATCAAACTTGAAAGGGGATGTCACTGTCGTTGTTGCCGGTAGCACTGTTTCTGTTTTACTGGTTCTAATTCCTTCGTTTATGAGACCTGTAACATTTTCTTCCTTACTCTGTTACTATTTTGTTCCTCTATCATATTTTTGTCTTAATTATATTAGCATATTTTATTCTAGTGTTGCCAATTTATCTCCTGAATAATTATGATTAGTTTTGAGATTGCTGTTGTTGCTGCTCTAAGAGAAAAATTGTTGCTACTATGAATTAAAAACAAACGAACGGTTTGTTACGTTTAATTACCAAGTTTCAACTAACTGAGGTAGGGTTTTTTTCAAAATTAAAAGTTTTAATTTAAGAATACCCAAAAGGCTCATTGAATAATTGCAAATAATTTACAAGAGTTTAGTATTACTAATTGATGAGAATTTGTTGAATTGTGGTTGAATGGTGTTCAATTGGTGTTGTTTGTTAAAATGAAATATGAATTGAGTTTGGATTGAGGCTGTGAATGTTGCTAGAATTTCTACTCTTGTTAATTTCTTAATTTGGTTGTTGATTTGAGATTTATTTGATAATAGTGAGCACTGTTGCAGTGATTAGGGAATTATTGTTTGTTGAATATGCTAATTCGATTTGGATATTATTGTATTGAATGTCGAAGCGAACTGTTGGTTATTAAATTAAGTTAAAGTAAGTTGATTATTGAGAATTATGTTGTATTGATGTTTGTGGAATCAGATTAGTGAATTGTTGAGAATGAAACAGTCTGTAAGGGTGGTGAAGTCGAATGTTAAATGGGAGGTCTTGTTCGAGTTTTTGTAAAAATATACAAAAAGGTGATTTTGATTTGAAAATCCGACTTAGAAGCTTATTTTGAGAAATGTTTCTAATATGTTGAGAAAAGAATAGGTTTACATATTTATACATATTGAGAAAAGGGTTTAATATTGAAAAGTTTGATTTATACTTCTAAAGTAAGGAATGACTTGGATTTAAAACTGATGGAAAGAGTTTGAGAAAGCGTTGGTTTGATTTATTGGTAATAAATGGAGAGTTGAAAATGATTTTGATATTGAACTTAGTTAGCTTTCAGATTTATAAATGTTTTAATAATGGATATGGTTTGTTGGATTTATCAATGATTTTTGAGAATTGAAAATGGCTTGGTAGGGACTCTGGAAGGGTGGCATAGTCCGAATTTTAGAGGAAATGCTGTTGAAATTTTTATAAAATTCCAAGACTTTGTTTAAAGCGTTATTTAAAAGCAAACCTGATTTAAGAATATTATTTGATTTTGATTTATTACGGAAAGAGTCTTATTTTTTTTAGTTCAATTTATTAAGAAAATTATAATGTTTTAAATTCAATCTTTTGAGAAGATATTTTGCTTTAAGTTATGATATGAGTTCGGTTTGTTGAGAAAAAGAAGGAAAGAAAAGAGAACATGGCACATGTGATTATGAAATGATCAAAAGGTCACAAGATAGAGGGTGACGGAAAGTAAATAGTTATGGTGCCGATATGAAAATGTTAAGCCGGATTTGTATGCGAATAACTGTGCGAAAATACCCGTTAATGTGGAATGGCTTCCAAGAACATGGGTCACATGCTTCAGCTAGAGAATCAGCACCTGCAAGTACTTGTAGAGGTCATGTTCGGCATACTTCAGCAGGAGAATTAGTGCCTGCAAGAGGTAGGAACCTTGCAGAGGTTATGCTGCTGGAATGCCTTATCTGACTTGCGAGTCGGATTACGTCGGGTGCGGGTCAAAACCGACAAATAAGCTCATTACCTGCGATATGACAAGACATGTATCATATTATTTGCGCATTTGCATTTGGTTGTGTTTGCTTGTATTACTTCTCCGTGATTGTGCTGTTTGACTTGTTTGTGTATTGGTTTAGATCTCTTATTTGTGCTATTAGTTTACGGATGTATTGAGGTGAAGTGTGGTGGTTGAGAAATGATTATGTGATTGAGAGATGGTTAATATGACTAATTTTGTGATTAAAATCTATTTTTAGTTTAGAAATTTAAAGAAAAGTAATTATCTAAAGTAAAACTAAAAGTAATTTTAGGTATTTGATAAAAATAGTTTTATTGAGTAAAGTTAATTATTTGCATTTTATTTCATTACTTTTACGGCATTCCTATTCCCTACTGAGAACGTGTGGGTTGTTCTCACCCCAAAATCTTTCACCCTTTTAGTGACACAAATTCGAAGACTCAGTATGAAGTCACGGACGAATAGTTGGAATTGTTTATAAGTTAAATGATTTTCATAGAGTTTCCTCGTCTTTATTGATTAGGATTTTATTTTATCCAGAGGAATAGGTACTGTATTCGAGTTTTATATTGAATTTATTTGTATAGCATTTATTATTATTACTAATTATATGATTACTATTACTTAGTGGTACTTGATATATGATTTTAATTAATAAAAATAAAAATTTCAGGCATTTTTCTAAAAAATTGAAATGTGACATCGAATTAAAGGCTCAATATTAAATAGCTAATAAGGAAAACGAGTTGGTAACGCCTTACTTTTGGTACGATTATGACGCACTGAAAGTTGGGTCGTTACAACTTATATTTGAGGATCTTTGAATAAGTCTATATATATATATATTGCTATGTGAATATATATATTTTTGTGATTAAGTAGTGGTTTAAAATAAAAAATATTCATTTTTTTAATAAAAATTTTATTTTGTATTTATAAAAATTCGATATTAAATAAAAATAATATAAAACAACAAGATTTAGAAATAAGTAATGCGTGCCAATGAGCCGTAGCTCACACGGCATTCCGCCCCTTCCTCATCTCAAAGGTCTCGGGTTCGAGTCCTACCAGCTGCAACCGAGAAGAAAAATTGGTAAGTATATGAGGTATGTGTGGGTGTGTATTGTGTACCTAGGATTGGGGGTTGTCCAATCCACTGGGGTACCTAGGATTGGGGGTTGTCCAATCCATCGACAAAAAAAAAAAAAAAGAAATAAGTAATGCGTGAGCCTATAGGATGATCATAAGTTACTAAACAATAACCGCTAGAAGTAACCTTCGAAACTTGACTTCTTCAATCAATATAATACTTACTCCACATTCCTTGCTGTAAGCTCTTCGATACAGGCCTTTATCCTTTAAGACATATGTTTATTAAATCTCGAATATAGCATCTCTTTGAAATTTAATATTTTTGGCTAACATCTGCAAACACTTAATTATTAGCGTCGAAAACCAAAAATCTGCTAGTAAATTATTACTAACGACATTTATACCGTAAAAATTTGTCTGTCGATAATTTCAACGGTTATCGACGTTTTTTTTGGTGAGGGATATATATATATATATATATATATATATATATATATATATATATATATATATATATATATATATATACCATTTATTATTATTATTAATTGACAATTCATTTTTATTATACTGTTATTCTGACAAAATTATTTTGTTAATTAAATGCCTTATTATTTAGTCTCCTAGATTAAGGATCTATAGAGGTGAGGCAAATAGACATTTGTTTAGGGCATCATGTATACCTCAACATGGCATTGTGGTATACATATGGTAAAAGGATGAAAAAAATGGTTTACTATAATAAGATGAGTACTGAACACAAAAAAACTGAGAAAAGGGTTGGTGAGTTTACGCGGGAATGAAACTTATTTAATTAATGTTTGATAATATATATGACGAAATAGGCACGTTTTAGTTAACAACTGGATTATCATTATTTCTTTCACACTGACATGATATGCATAAAGATGCAAAATGTCAAAAGATTATTCTTCAAATATTAATCGACTCGTTAGTACATAAAATATTATTTTGAGATAATGATGATATAAACAAAATGCATATGCACACTCACCTGAAACTAATTTATTTATATTGAAGGTACTAAAGTACTTTTACAAACTATATGCATAGTACTATAGTAGTCAGAAAATAGAATCAAAAGTCAAATAATAAACTCTACAAGGCAGAGCAAATTAAACAAGAAAATAATAATAATAATAATAATAATAATAATAATAATAATAATAATTTATAAAGAGAATATAAAAATTTAGTGTTTAATTATTTTTTTCATTTTATTTTACTATAATCCAAAATTATCCTGTAATTATTTTCTGAAGTTATTACAAGAATTACATTCCGAAACAGTAGTTATTGAACCCTTACCTTGCTAATAATCATGAGAAAAACTCTGCGTACAAGCGATTAGGGCTTGTAAGTATTACAAGTCAATTAAACTCTAACTTCCAAAATTCGCTGCAAGTGCTACATCCCTTACACGCGCTACATCTCTTCTTCTTCTCCTTCTTTTTCGATCGTTCTTTTTTCCTTCTTTCTCACTGGTTTGTTCTTCGGCATTGACATTAGTTCCTTCACATACTGTTACGGCACGTTTTCATTGCACCTTCTTCTTCTTCTTGCTGCACGTTCTTCTTCCTCTTCCTCTTCTTCTTCTTCTTTTCTTTTGTTTCTTGCCTTCTCTTTCTCCTTCTTCATTTACGTGCTTTTCTCTCTGTTTTCTTTTTTCGTTATTCTCGATTTCTATTGTTTTTTGACATCAAGCTCTGAAATCATTTTTGAAGAAGAAGAAGTAGCAGAAGATGAGGAGGAGAAAGAGAAAGAGTTCTGAATTATGCATGATTTTGGGTGTATTTCTTAAATCCTTTGGGTGTATTTTCTGTAATCTTTTGGGTGAATTCCTGTAACCGTTTGGGTGAATTCCTGAACTCCACCTCCATCATTACCATGGTTGTTCATCTGTTGACCAAGAGCCTCAGCAGTGGCTTGCATAGCAGCAGCCATGTTCTCCAACGCAGTCATAAAGTTCACCGGGTCATTAGGGTTATTCTCTGGCGCACGAGCATTCGTACGACCTCTCGCACTACCTCTACCGCGTCCACGAGGCGCCATCTGGTCCCTATACATACCAAACAATCGATATTAAGTTGATCAGTCTCAATATCGGAAGTCTAGTACTTCAAAGTCCCAAATGCATGCTCATGAACGTTTATGCCAATTATATCAAGCAGATATACTAATAGCACATAACACACACACAGAGAATGCACAGAAGCATAATCAGTCCATCCCTCAGGCTCTACAGGAACGAACTGCTCTGATACCATAATGTAACACCCTACCATACAGATTCTTATGCTTAAGTCATAATTCAAAGATGGCAAGGTATTACGACCTCTAAAATAAAAGTTTAGTACATATAGTAGTATGAATGATTGATTATAACTAGGAGCCTTTGTAGAAAAAAAAAGGTAAACAAAAACCGCAACTCGAAAGCGTAACACTCCGATCGATAACGTAACGAACAAGGATAACCAACGCGTGATTATATATATACAAAGGAGTGTCAAAAACAGGAATATCAAGACTCAAGATCCGGCTGCGAAGATAACCGGTCCGAGCATAACAATATATACATATGATAAAAATAAGGAAAACCCCAAGGAAACCCAAAGGGACACCAATACATAAAACCTACTCTCCAAAATTCTCCCATAAGAGGAGTCATCACAGTTTGTATTATTTAATGGAGATAAAAGTATCTAAGCGAAACATATAAACCAAAACATAGCCCCGAGAACAAAGGATCTTCGCAAATCTAGAAGTCTCCAGCATGCCTCAGCGAGAAACCTCACGTCCTGCATCTGAAAACCACAAAATCCGCATGGGTGAGAACCAGAGGTCCCCAGCATGGTAACAGCTTCCACATATATAATACATAATAATGGAGAAAAGCCAAAGGCAATCCTAGGACTTCCTCCAGATAATATCAAAGCTTATAAACATAAAGGGCATCTGACTAAAGATTCTTCAGTCTAACTAATACTTCCCTTTCCAATTCCTTCAGACCTCCCAACCACCAGCAGGAGTATAATGTAGGAAACACAGTTATATCAAACAAAGAATATACAAATAGGAACAGTTAAGGTATTTAGACAATTAGCAAGTATTATGCAGTCAAATAGGCAATCTCAAACAATTCATATAGTATGCATATGATGAATGCCTGTTCCTAGTGGCTGATGATATCATCTTGTCGGTTATAGAGCCAACCCGACAAGTCCTGGTCGCTAACCATTGGACTGTCCCTCTGTCATGCATCCCCAACTCGAGTTATACTCGTCATAAACTTGATCATAATCATGATTTATATCCATCACCTTCACTGGTGAATATATACGGGGGCGAGCTCATCCGGGTCTTTCACAGTGCCCGGCCACACTTACGACATAGGGTCAGCAGAGTATCAAGTCTCAACCTGGAGCACGTGGTGGCTAGCCACTGCTACTACCCAGGGAAACTCGTATCTCAGATAGTGGAAGTGCAAATCACTATTATCAATAATTCAGCATAAACATGCATGAATCTCATCCATGGATCAACATCCATATCAGCCATCCGGCTCACGGTTAAATCCATAACCAGCCAATATTCATAGCATACACAGCTATTCCAGCTCACGGTTCAATCCAGAATCAGCCAATTCATAAACAATTACGGCCCTTCGGCCAATGGCATAACAAGCACTTCCACCACCATCCTCCACATCTCACATAATCATCAATGATCCTCATTGATTATTCATCTTCCCCTTGCTTCACTCGCAAGTTACCTCATTCACTAGCCCATTTCTAATAGCTAGGCATATCATAATGATTTAAGATATAAGTGGTGAGATCGGAGGCTTAGAAGTATGAGATTTGGCTTTTAAAACTCAAAAATTAACTTTGGGATGAAAACAGGGCCACGCGTACGCGCACTCCACGCGCACGCGCGGATAGCCTCAAAAACTTCATCGACGCGCAAGCGTCAAGCACGCTAACGCGTGGATTAAAAATTTGCCAATCGACGCGTACGCGTCAACCACGCGTACGCGTGGGTGTTCTCGTGCCCCAGGCGCAACACTGGCACAGTTCTGGCATGACTCTCTGGAAAATGGCTGGGCATTGGGTGCAGCCCCATCGGTGCGCCCGCGCACATCACGCGCTCGCGTGGGTGACGCTTTCTGGAAGATCGGCGCGTACGCGCCAGGTGCGCCCACGCGCAAGGGGTCATTCTGCTAAAAATTTTCTAAGTTAAAATCTGCAGAATTCACAGATTTAGACCCTAATCTTCCGACGGACATAACTTCCTCATTTTAAATCATTTTTCTCCCGTTCTTCGAACGGCATGGACATCCCGGATCCAATTTCATTTCTAAATAGATTTGGCACAAAACAGAGATCCGTAGTCCATGTGATGTCCCACCAAAGTATGCCCAAAAACCATATTTTTCATAAAAACCACAAAGTGCCATTTTTAAAACAAGCCATTTCCAACTCTTTTCAAAATCAATCAAAACATGCCATTTTCATCCCTTTTCTTTGAAATCAACCTAAATATATCAAATTCTACATCAAGCCTCCTCAACTCACACATTGACACATTACCACAATTTACAAAATCACTATCTTATCATTTTAACCCACTTCACCCAAGTGGCTCAAACTCAAACATATTAACATATCATATACTACCCCTCATGCCAATTCTCAACAACACCAATTCCAATAAATCATTATTGTACACAATCAACATCATACTCACCATCAACATGGTTCAACCCACAATTCAACCATAACCAATCATCAAGCATATATCACAACATGCATATTTCTCATACATCATACCACCAAGGCATCAATAATCATCATCACATATATGACTATATCATATATCTCAATCATTCAACAACATCAACCATTCAATGCCTATCTTAGGGCCTCTAGCCTAAGTATTTCCTACCACATTACATATTAGATACGGGAAACCGAAACCATACCTTAGCCGATTTTCCCAAGCTCACCCGGAGCACTTCCAAACCACTTATCCACAAGCTCTCAAGGCCTCAATACCTCCAAGAACAGATTTTTCACCACCAAGCCCTTTCCAAGCTTTTCAAAATCACCAATCAAGCTCCAATATCCACACATACACAACCTAAGCCACAACCATCATACCCATACACAACATCTCAAAACCCAAACATCATAAAACAACAAAATTACACTAGGGTTAAGAACCTTACCACACCCAAGGTCCAAGGAGACAAGATTAACCTTCTCCTTCAAGAGAGTTGGGTCCTATAACATCAAAGAATCCAAAATCTCAACATTTCACCCATGAAACTCGAAAATAAGGGCTGAGATTTCGAACAGCAACACGTGGCTTACCTCAAGATTGGTTGTATGGGTTTTGTAGAGCTCTCCACGGTGAACGCGTGGCCGTAAACGGAGCGGCAATCGGAGCTCTAGATCAAAAGTTATGGTGGTTTGAAGATCAACCAAGGGAGAGAACTTGAGAGAGTGTTCTTCTTCCCTTTCTCTCTAATTTCAGCTTGTGTGTGTAACAAATGAGGAGAGAGAGTGCTGAAAACTAGGGTTTTGGTTAAGTTATGTTGGGCCAAGGGCCCACTTTGGGTCCAATTGGCCCGGTTTGGCCCGTTCGGTCCAATCTTGGTCCGAATTCTATAAAATTGGTACCAAAATTCTCGTCTCAATCTCCTCTATCACATTTAGCCATAAAAAATCACATTTTAGGCTTTCCAGAATAAATTCTCATTTATGGGTTAATTAGCCGTTAATTAACCGGGTTTTACATTCTACCCACCTAATTGGGAATTTTGCCCACAAAATTCAAATGCAATTACCTGAGAATAAATGCGGGTACTCCGTTCGCATCTCCGACTTAAGTTCCCAAGTGTGTTCCTCAACACCGCCTCGACTCCATGCCACTTTGACTAATGAAACCTCTTTTCCACGCAACCGTTTGATACTAGTATCATCAATTCTGACTGGAGCCACTGGAAGCGTCAAATCTTCCCTCAACTGAACCGGCTCAGGTTCCAACACATGGCTAGCATCAGGAGTGTACTTCCGAAGCTGCGACACGTGAAACACGTCGTGCAGGTTCGAAAGATGAGGTGGTAGAGCCATCCGATACGCCACCGGTCCAATCCTCTCCAGGATTTGAAATGGACCAATGTATCGAGGATTCAACTTCTTTGCCTTAATTGCCCTACCTACTCCCGTAGTCGGAGTAACCTTAAGGAGAACATGGTCTCCTTCCTCAAACTCTAAGGGCTTTCGCCTCTGATCGGCGTAACTCTTTTGACGACTCTGCGCCGTAAGCATCCTATCACAGATTTTCTTGACTTGTTCAGTAGTCTTAGCTATCATTTCCGGCCCCAACAAGCTTTTCTCTCCAGCTTCATACCAACATAGTGGAGATTGACATTTCCTCCCATACAAGGCCTCATACGGAGCCATTCCGATGCTCGCATGATAACTATGATTGTATGCAAACTCTACTAATGGCATATACCGATCCCAACTCGCCGGTTGGTCCAAAACACAAGCTCTCAACATATCCTCAAGTGTTTGGATCGTCCTCTCAGATTGACCATCTGTTTGAGGATGGTAAGCCGTGCTCAAGCTTAATCGGGTTCCAAAAGCTTTCTGAAATGCACCCCAAAACCTTGAAGTGAAACGAGGAGCTCTATCAGAGATTATAGTAGCAGGTACACCATGAAGTCTCACAATCTCCTTTATGTATAACCGTGCTAGCTCCTCAAGGGTGTAAGTCATACGAATGGGTAAAAAGTGAGCTGACTTCGTCAGTCGGCCCACAATCACCCAAATAGCATCAAAATCAGCCCTAGTCCTTGGCAATCCCGACACAAAGTCCATTGCAATACTTTCCCACTTCCATTGTGGAATCTCTAAAGGTTGCAACATCCCGGAAGGTCTTTGATGTTCAATCTTTACCTTTTGACAAGTTAAGCACTTTGAGACATATCCCGCCACATCATTCTTCATTCCCGGCCACTAGAACATTGCCTTTAAATCATGGTACATCTTAGTACTTCCCGGGTGAATGGAGAATCCGCTTTTGTGTGCCTCCTTTAAAATACCTTGCCTCAAAGTGCCAACATCCGACACAATGATTCTACCCTTGAATCTCCATAACCCATCTTTTTCTTCCGACACTCTCCACCGTTTTCCTTGCTCAATAGCCGGTAACACCTTCCATAACGCTTCATCATTTTGATGAGCCTTTAGGAGTTCGGACTTAAAATCACTTGAGATCTCTAATCGGTTCAAACACAAGGTCCCGGATACTTCTCGAGCACCAATTTTCAGACTCTCGAATCCCTTGAGCAACTTCTCCTCTTGAAGCATCATCCAAGCCGCATATAACGACTTCCGACTTAACGCATCCGCCACTACGTTCGCCTTTCCCGGATGGTAATTCAACTCAAAGTCGTAGTCCTTCAACAATTCCATCCACCTCCTCTGCCTCATATTGAGCTCTTTCTGATCAAAGAGATACTTCAAGCTCTTATGATCAGAGAAAACTTGGAACTTAACCCCATAGAGGTAATGCCTCCACACCTTCAAGGCAAACACAACCGCAGCGAGTTCCAAATCGTGCGTAGGGTAACTAACTTCATGAGGTCTCAACTGTCGTGAGGCATACGCCACCACATTACGATGCTGCATCAGCACGCACCCTAGACCCTTCAATGAGGCATCACAATACACCTCAAATGGCTCATTCGGCTCGGGTAACACTAACACAGGTGCAGTGGTCAACTTTTTCTTCAATGTCTGAAAGCTCTCCTCGCACTCAGGAGTCCAAACAAATGGAGTGTCTTTGCGGGTTAACTTTGTCATTGGCAAAGCTATCTGTGAAAAGCCTTTGATAAACCTTCGGTAATAGCCAGCTAAACCCAGAAAACTCCTTACCTCTGTTACGGTGGTTGGTTGCTTCCAATCCATCACAGCCTCCACCTTAGTTGGATCTACGGCTATTCCCTTCTTACTCACCACATGGCCCAAAAACTTCACCTCACTCTTCCAAAACTCACACTTCGACAGTTTTGCATAGAGTTTCTTCTCCTTTAGAATCTGCAACACGGTCCTCAAGTGTTCCGCATGCTCTTCTTCAGTCTTGGAATAAATCAGTATGTCATCAATGAAGACAACAACGAATTTATCCAAAAACGGACGGAAAACTCTATTCATGTAATCCATAAACACTACAGGAGCATTCGTCAACCCAAAAGACATTACAGTGTACTCGTAATGACCATAACGAGTCCTAAAAGCGGTCTTAGGGATATCCTCACCCCTCACCCTTATCTGGTGATAACCAGATCGCAAGTCGATCTTGGAGAAAACTCCAGCTCCTTGTAACTGATCCATGAGATCATCAATCCTTGGCAATGGGTACTTATTCTTTATTGTAACCTTGTTCAGTTGCCTGTAATCCACACAGAGCCGCATCCTCCCATCCTTCTTCTTCACCAGTAACACTGGAGCGCCCCACGGAGAGACACTTGGTCATATAAAATTCTTTCCCAACAAATCCTCTAACTGAGACTTTAGCTCGTTCATCTCTAATGGTGACATCCTATAAGGAGCACTTGAGATTGGTCCCGCCTCGGGTACCAACTCAATAGCAAACTCAACCTCTCGGTTAGGTGGAAACTCATCAATATCATCAGGAAACACTTCCGGAAACTCACACACAACCGGAATCTGTTCCAACCTTTGATCATCACCCGAAACACCCGCGGCTAACAACAGGATACCCTGACATTCGATTCCGGAACAGTTCACCATCATCGAATTCAAGTAATAATTATTTACCACGACCGGCCCTTCTGTATCTTCCGGCATAAAGTACACCGACTTTGTAGAACAATCAAGTAGGACATGGTTCTTAGATAACCAGTCCAATCCCAAGATAAGATCAAGACCGATCATCGGCAAGCAGATTAAATTATGAACAAAATCACGCTGCTTGAACCTAAAGGTGACTTCCGGGCATCCTAGCCTAGTTACCATGGCTTCATGGGTAGCATTGTACACTCTTAGATCATATCCTAAAGTTACAATCTTCAATCCTAACTCATGGGCTTTCTCAAATGCAATGAATGAATGTGATGCTCCCGAATCGAATAAAGCATTTAAGGTTTGACCAGCTATTTCACAGTTACCTCTAATAAGTGTCTCAGATCCCTCAGCTCCTACAGCTGAAGTGGTGAACACCCGACCAGTCTGTTGTGCCTTTCCAGCACCTTGTTTCTGCCTCTCCGGACAACTTGCGGCTTTATGCCCCGCTTTTCCGCAATTGTAGCACAAACCCCATCCGGTCTTGCATGGTGCTCCCGGATGGTGACCTCCACACCTAGTACAAGCTTGATCATTCTGAGGCTGCTTCCCAAACCTCTTCCCTTGGAAATTGTTGTTGTTGTTGGGCCTTCTGAAAGAGCTTCCCCTCTTGAAAGACGGACCTCTAGGTGCAAAACTCTTCCCTCGGTTCTGTGGGAATGATCCTCTGTGAATCCCTTTCTCAGCAGTTGCCCTTTTCACACACTCCTCAGCAACCCTACACTTGTTTACCAGCTCGGAGAAGGTCCTAATCTCCATTGGTCCCACTGAACTGAAAATATCACTCCGGAGTCCTCCTTCATACTTAACACACTTCCATTCCTCATATTCCACCGGAGTCCCTTGGCACATACGAGAGAACCTGAACAGCTCTTCAAACTTGTCAGTATACTCTGATATGGACATAGTACCCTGCTTCAGCTGTAACAATTCAAGTTCCTTAGCTGTCCTAGCAGAAGTCGGAAAGTACTTCTTATAGAACTCCTCTTGGAAGACATTCCAAGTGATATAGTCATCACCCTGCTGCAGAAGACGTCGGATACCTTGCCACCAATGCGACGCTTCACCGACAAGCATATAGGTAGCAAACTCGACACGCTGCCCTTCAGGTACCACTTGTGCTTGCAGTGCTCGCTCTATAGCCTGAAACCATGTATCAGCCTCAGTCGGACTAGTAGTTCCCTTGAACTTAGGTGGATTAACCTTCAAAAAGTTTGCCAGTGTCATCGGGCCCTGAACTCCACCTCCATCATTACCATGGTTGTTCATCTGTTGACCAAGAGCCTCAGCAGTGGCTTGCATAGCAGCAGCCATGTTCTCCAACGCAGTCATAAAGTTCACCGGGTCATTAGGGTTATTCTCTGGCGCACGAGCATTCGTACGACCTCTCGCACTACCTCTACCGCGTCCACGAGGCGCCATCTGGTCCCTATACATACCAAACAATCGATATTAAGTTGATCAGTCTCAATATCGGAAGTCTAGTACTTCAAAGTCCCAAATGCATGCTCATGAACGTTTATGCCAATTATATCAAGCAGATATACTAATAGCACATAACACACACACAGAGAATGCACAGAAGCATAATCAGTCCATCCCTCAGGCTCTACAGGAACGAACTGCTCTGATACCATAATGTAACACCCTACCATACAGATTCTTATGCTTAAGTCATAATTCAAAGATGGCAAGGTATTACGACCTCTAAAATAAAAGTTTAGTACATATAGTAGTATGAATGATTGATTATAACTAGGAGCCTTTGTAGAAAAAAAAAGGTAAACAAAAACCGCAACTCGAAAGCGTAACACTCCGATCGATAACGTAACGAACAAGGATAACCAACGCGTGATTATATATATACAAAGGAGTGTCAAAAACAGGAATATCAAGACTCAAGATCCGGCTGCGAAGATAACCGGTCCGAGCATAACAATATATACATATGATAAAAATAAGGAAAACCCCAAGGAAACCCAAAGGGACACCAATACATAAAACCTACTCTCCAAAATTCTCCCATAAGAGGAGTCATCACAGTTTGTATTATTTAATGGAGATAAAAGTATCTAAGCGAAACATATAAACCAAAACATAGCCCCGAGAACAAAGGATCTTCGCAAATCTAGAAGTCTCCAGCATGCCTCAGCGAGAAACCTCACGTCCTGCATCTGAAAACCACAAAATCCGCATGGGTGAGAACCAGAGGTCCCCAGCATGGTAACAGCTTCCACATCTATAATACATAATAATGGAGGAAAGCCAAAGGCAATCCTAGGACTTCCTCCAGATAATATCAAAGCTTATAAACAAGCTAAACCATAAAGGGCATCTGACTAAAGATTCTTCAGTCTAACTAATACTTCCCTTTCCAATTCCTTCAGACCTCCCAACCACCAGCAGGAGTATAATGTAGCAAACACAGTTATATCAAACAAAGAATATACAAATAGGAACAGTTAAGGCATTTAGACAATTAGCAAGTATTATGCAGTCAAATAGGCAATCTCAAACAATTCATATAGTATGCATATGATGAATGCCTGTTCCTAGTGGCTGTTGATATCATCTTGTCGGTTATAGAGCCAACCCGACAAGTCCTGGTCGCTAACCATTGGACTGTCCCTCTGTCATGCATCCCCAACTCGAGTTATACTCGTCATAAACTTGATCATAATCATGATCTATATCCATCACCTTCACTGGTGAATATATACGGGGGCGAGCTCATCCAGGTCTTTCACAGTGCCCGGCCACACTTACGACATAGGGTCAGCAGAGTATCAAGTCTCAACCTGGAGCACGTGGTGGCTAGCCACTGCTACTACCCAGGGAAACTCGTATCTCAGATAGTGGAAGTGCAAATCACTATTATCAATAATTCAGCATAAACATGCATGAATCTCATCCATGGATCAACATCCATATCAGCCATCCGGCTCACGGTTAAATCCATAACCAGCCAATATACATAGCATACACAGCTATTCCGGCTCACGATTCAATCCAGAACCAGCCAATTCATAAACAATTACGGCCCTTCGGCCAATGGCATAACAAGCACTTCCACCACCATCCTCCACATCTCACATAATCATCAATGATCCTCATTGATTATTCATCTTCCCCTTGTTTCACTCGCAAGTTACCTCATTCACTAGCCCATTTCTAATAGCTAGGCATATCATAATGATTTAAGATATAAGTGGTGAGATCGGAGGCTTAGAAGTATGAGATTTGGCTTTTAAACCTCAAAAATCAACTTTGGGATGAAAACAGGGCCACGCGTACGCGCACTCCACGCGCACGCGCGGATAGCCTCAAAAACTTCATCGACGCGCAAGCGTCAAGCACGCTAACGTGTGGATTAAAAATTTGCCAATCGACGCGTACGCGTCAACCACGCGTACGCGTGGGTGTTCTCGTGCCCCAGGCGCAACACTGGCACAGTTCTGGCATGACTCTCTGGAAAATGGCTGGGCATTGGGTGCAGCCCCATCGGCGCGCCCGCGCACATCACGCGGTCGCGTGGGTGACGCTTTCTGGAAGATCGGCGCGTATGCGCCAGGTGCGCCCACGCGCAAGGGGTCATTCTGCTAAAAATTTTCTAAGTTAAAATCTGCAGAATTCACAGATTTAGACCCTAATCTTCCGACGGACATAACTTCCTCATTTTAAATCATTTTTCACCCGTTCTTCGAACGGCATGGACATCCCGGATCCAATTTCATTTCTAAATAGATTTGGCACAAAACAGAGATCCGTAGTCCAAGTTATGTCCCACCAAAGTATGCCCAAAAACCATATTTTTCATAAAAACCACAAAGTGCCATTTTTAAAACAAGCCATTTCCAACTCTTTTCAAAATCAATCAAAACATGCCATTTTCATCCCTTTTCTTTGAAATCAACCTAAATATATCAAATTCTACATCAAGCCTCCTCAACTCACACATTGACACATTACCACAATTTACAAAATCACTATCTTATCATTTTAACCCACTTCACCCAAGTGGCTCAAACTCAAACATATTAACATATCATATACTACCCCTCATGCCAATTCTCAACAACACCAATTTCAATAAATCATTATTGTACACAATCAACATCATACTCACCATCAACATGGTTCAACCCACAATTCAACCATAACCAATCATCAAGCATATATCACAACATGCATATTTCTCATACATCATACCACCAAGGCATCAATAATCATCATCACATATATGACCATATCATATATCTCAATCATTCAACAACATCAACCATTCAATGCCTATCTTAGGGCCTCTAGCCTAAGTATTTCCTACCACATTACATATTAGATACGGGAAACCGAAACCATACCTTAGCCGATTTTCCCAAGCTCACCCGGAGCACTTCCAAACCACTTATCCACAAGCTCTCAAGGCCTCAATACCTCCAAGAACAGATTTTTCACCACCAAGCCCTTTCCAAGCTTTTCAAAATCACCAATCAAGCTCCAATATCCACACATACACAACCTAAGCCACAACCATCATACCCATACACAACATCTCAAAACCCAAACATCATAAAACAACAAAATTACACTAGGGTTAAGAACCTTACCACACCCAAGGTCCAAGGAGACAAGATTAACCTTCTCCTTCAAGAGAGTTGGGTCCTATAACATCAAAGAATCCAAAATCTCAACATTTCACCCATGAAACTCGAAAATAAGGGCTGAGATTTCGAACAGCAACACGTGGCTTACCTCAAGATTGGTTGTATGGGTTTTGTAGAGCTCTCCACGGTGAACGCGTGGCCGCAAACGGAGCGGCAATCGGAGCTCTAGATCAAAAGTTATGGTGGTTTGAAGATCAACCAAGGGAGAGAACTTGAGAGAGTGTTCTTCCTCCCTTTCTCTCTAATTTCAGCTTGTGTGTGTAACAAATGAGGAGAGAGAGTGCTGAAAACTAGGGTTTTGGTTAAGTTATGTTGGGCCAAGGGCCCACCTTGGGTCCAATTGGCCCGGTTTGGCCCGTTCGGTCCAATCTTGGTCCGAATTCTATAAAATTGGTACCAAAATTCTCGTCTCAATCTCCTCTATCACATTTAGCCATAAAAAATCACATTTTAGGCTTTCCAGAATAAATTCTCATTTATGGGTTAATTAGCCGTTAATTAACCGGGTTTTACAAAATTCATTGAAGTACATCTTATGCATAATTCAGAACTCTTTCTCTTTCTCCTCCTCATCTTCTGCTGCTTCTTCTTCTTCAAAAACGATTTTACCATGAAAAATTGAAAAAAAACGAGAAAACAGAGAGAAAAGACGTAAATGAAGAAGAAGAAGAAGAGGAAAACGAGGAAGAAGAATGTGCAGAAACGAAAGAAAAGGAGAAGAAGAAGAGTAAGAGGAAGAAGAACGTGCAGCAAGAAGAAGAAGAAGAATTTCAGAAACCATGAAAATCGAAAAAAAAAAACGAAGAAGAAGAAGAAGAAGAAGAGGAAGAGGAAGAGGAAGAGGAAGAGGAAGAGGAAGAAGAAGAAGACGAAGACGAAGAAGAAGAAGAAGAAGAGAAGAAGAAGAAGAAGAAGACGAAGAGGAACCGTTTGAGTGGGGCGCGTGTAGTTACGCTCCATTCAAAATTAATTAATGCGCGTGTTAATGAAGTTTGGGCTGATAACTTGTAAAACTTGTATGACCTTTTTACTTGTATGTGTAGCAGACCCCAATAATCATATATTGCTATCAGTTAAATATTTACTTATTCATTTTTAACTTTAGGATTCTATTTTTTTTCTAAAAATATTGGATATTTTTTATTTAGTTTATACTGTAAATTGTAATATTTTATTTATTTAATAACTAATAAATATAGATTTTTTAATTTTTTTATATAGTTGAATTGACATGGTCTTATTATATGATTGACAACTTTAATTTCTATCATAATAATTATTTTTTTTATTAAAAAATATTAACATTTTCTCCTATTATAATAAATAATGTTTGATATTTTTTATTTAATTTATACTGTAAATAATAATATTTTATTTTATTTAATATCTAATAAATTAAAAGAGATATGAGAGTATGATGTCCAATTCTTTCTTCCCATTTTATTCGTACCACTATAAATCAAAACTTTTCTGTAGTTACTTCCTATGTTGCTATCACTTATATATTTATTTATTTATTCATTTTATTTTTAGGATTCTAATTTTATTTTATTATAAAAGTGTTGGACTTTTTTATTTAATTTATGCTTCAAATAGTAACATTTAAGTTTATTTAATCACTAATAAATTTATACTTTGATTTTTTTATTTTTTTTTTGACATGGTTAAATTGACATAATACTATTCTATAACTGACAACTTTAATTTTTGTCATAATAACTATTTTTCTCTATTATAATATTAAGTGTTAGATAATTTTTTGTTTAATTTATTCTGCAAATAGTAATATTTTTTTATTTTATTTAATATCTAATAAATTAAAAGAGATCAGATATAGAAGTTTGATTTCATATTTTTTTTTTCATTTTAGCCTTACTACTATAAACTAAAACTATTATGCAATTACTTCCTGAAATTATACAAGAATCACATTCTGTAGTAGTTATTGAACTCCTACATTACTAATAATCCTACCTTATTATCACTTATATATTTATTTATTCATTTTTACTTTTATAACTCTAATTTTATTTTATTCCATAATTTTTGTTACAAATAATAATATTTTATTTCATTTAATACCTAATAAATTTAAGGAATATTATAAGAGTTTAGTATTTAATTATTTTTTCTACTATTATAATCTAAAACATCCTGTACTATTACTTCCTGAAATTATATAAGAGTCAGTTCAATAACCGTTATTGAATCCCTTACCTTCTTCTTATGTAACACCCTACCATCCGGAGCTTTATGCTTAAGTCGTAAAATAGAGATGGTATAGTATTACGACCTCTAAAATAAAATGTGTACATATAATAGCAAAAAGAATATAATAAACTAGGAGCCTTGAAGAACAGATGAAATAAAAATCGCGAAATAAAAGTGCAACGCTCAAAAAACGAGTTAACTTGCATACTAAAAAAATTATAGTTATCAAGCATAAGATAACAAAAGTAGAAATAGAGGGTCAAAGATACAAAATAACAAGCTCCTAACTCAGCCTACGAAGCCAAGGCTGGCCAGAGAATATTTACACATATATATACATATCCAAAACCCAAATTTATATAAACAAAATCCTGTCTCTCCATAAGCCTCTAAGAAGGTCAAAAGAAACAAGTCATGCGGAGAGAACACTAAGTACATATATATACATAACTATAAAACAAAAGTAACCCAATAACCACTTCGCTTCAGAAGTCCAGACGCCTAATGGGGTGCCTCTCGACCTGCATATGAAAAACAACAACATAGTATGGAGTGAGAACCAGAGGTTCTCAGCATGGTAAAATGCCACACATATAAGATATAAGATCCTAGGAATGCCAGAGGCAATCTTAGAACGCCGACACTCATATTACAAAGCTTAAAGTATTAAACGACAGAAACCATAAAAGGTGATTTTCTAAGAGTATCTACGCCTAACTTAACTTAATCTTGAATCTAAGTCTTACTGCCTTTCCTCCATACCTCCATCTCCAACAACATAACACAGACAAATAAGCAGATAAAGGCAAGCACAAGAAGATTACAAGTATTGCAGGTAATAAATATACATTTAACATAGCAACACTACAAGAAAAATACCCATTCAGGTACACTTAAAAAGTGTAGCCAAAAATGAAAAAAAATGATGCCTTAGGCTACGGCTACGCTTTCTGGGCTACGGCTACGCTTTTTGGGGTGATTCCTATTCAGCTGTTGCCTATTCTCAAAGGCTACGCTTTTCTGCACCAAGGGCTACGCTTTTAGCGTTTGGGAATAGGGTACACTTTTCAAGTGATGCTGACCAGGACCAAAGGCTACGCTTTTCAGCTTCCATTTCTACCAGAATAGGCTACGCTTTCAGTGCTACTGCATCACCTGTAAAGCGTAGCCACATTGTATACTATGGCTACTCTTTATAAGTGTAGCCTTAGGTCCTTCAATTTTTTTTGAATACTATAGCTACTGTATATAAGTGTAGCCTTAGCTCTCTTATTTTTTTATATATATAATATTCACAACTAGAAAATGGATTAATACAGACAGATTTACAGACGGATTTAATCTTTATTACAGATGGATTTTTGGTTACCGACGAAATTACCGACGGATTTTGTCCCTCTGTAAAAGCCCCGTCGGAAATTATTTACCGACGGATTTTTTTTCCGTCGGAAAATTATAGACGGATTTTTACCAGTTATCGACGGATTTTCCCTCTGTAAATTTTCTATCCATTTTCCAAAGGCGACGAACTTTCCGATGGATTTTCCGTCTGTAATTACAGACAGATTTTCCGATGGATTTTTTGTCTGTAATTACAGATGGATTTTCAGATGGATTTTCCGTCTGTAATTACAAACGGATTTTCCGTCTATAATTTGAACCTTGAAAAATTATCTCACACTATAATTACAAACAGAAAATCCGTCTGTAAATCCGTCGATAAAGTAAAATAGAAATTTTTTAAAATTTTTCCATTGCAAAATGAATACTTTAGGTTTATTTTTTAAATTTCCTCCATCAAACACACTGTAAATTGAAAAAAAAAGAGGCCAAAAATCATATAGATAAACATAATATTCATTACATGATACCTATAAAATTGGATGTTATTTTTCAACATCATTGGCCGATATCTCACTATCTCAATAAAAAGATACCCAAAAAAATAAACCATTGACAGAACTATAACTATTTACATTACTCATTGACATTACTAGTTCCTTCATTTTCAACAATTTAAACAAACAAGATTTTATATTGATCCTATTCCTTTTAGATTGCATGACGGTGACTTGCTCAGAGCCATTGACAAATACACCTCCTGGATCTCCTTGTGGTTGTGTGGCCACTTCAAGTTAAACTCCACATCAGCATTGCAATATACAAGTTCTTCCTTTTGGTTTTCAAGCTAGCTGAGGAAATTGCAGCCAGTTTTTTGTTGAGTCGCAACCAGGTTCGCATTGTTGGAGCTAATGCAGCAAATCATCAACTAGAGAAAACCATTGTTCTCTTAAATTTGGTGTCTCAAGGAGTTAAGTTTGATGATACAACATCATTCTTGATATACAAGAAATTCTGGCACAAGGAAATTCTCACTGATGCTTCCCTTTTTGGCACAAGAAATTCTGGCACAAAGAGTCAATATTATTAACACAGAGAGAGTATTATTAACGCATCCGAATCTTAGTGATTAAATTAACGTGTTATGTACCTCCTCCAAAGGCTATATCAATTGATGGAATTCCCACATGCTGCACAAAAGGTTTATAATCTGATCCTCCACCACCTAATCTTCCAATCTTTCCATGTAAAGAAATAGTTCATGATTAGATTCAGGCCAAATCAAATGCAGAATTTTCACTACTCAGCAACAATTCAGCAAAGCTAGCAGCAGAAAATTCAATAATCACATATCTCCAATTTTAGAATTCAGATTTAGAATATAAAATTACAAAATTAGAGTCTACAACAGTAAAAGCTTCAAAATCAGCAAGGAATCCAAAACTTACAGAAGAAGTTCACATCAAAGGAGAAGGAGACTCATCAGATTTCAATTTTACATTTTAACCTCAACAACAAACAAAATCAATAGAGCTGGCAGATCGAGCAATAATTCAGCATTCATCTTTGTCTATTTATGCAGAAAACGAAGAAGCAACAGATTTGGCTGAAGAAGAAGAATTAGCTTTCAATTTTGAATTTCAACCAGTATAATCAAGAGTGATTTCAGTTCGAGTAGGATTCCAAAATTCAATTCCAAAACTGCAATCAAAATTAGCTCTCATTCCAGAACACACAAGAGAAGAACACCTTACTCGTTTACAAAGACTCCAACATTAAAACCAATATTCTTAACATATTACAAGCCCAAGATAGAAGAATAATGTATTACATCAATTTCTTAAACCTGCAAAATTTAGACCAACAATTGATAACTAAAAAAAGTTCTGAATAGGAAACAAAAAGACAGCACGATTTAAGGCAATAAATAGCTCTTACCATTCAAAAGACAAGTTTTCTCCCCGGTATCTTTGTACTGACGGAGACATTGGTTTAGACGGAAAAGATAAGGCAAGACAAGCACTAAAAGGATTGCAACAGAGTGACTGCCACACACAGAATCAGCTTTCAACCAAGCAATTGTGGCAACCTACAAGGGTTTTGGAAAATGGATCCCCTAATTAGAGAAGTCAATCAAGCATCTTGAGAGCCAAGAACAAAAGATACAAGTCTAGAAACTAAAAATTTTAACTGTTAATGAACAAGCTCTATGGAAAAAGAGAATGGTAAGAATGCTTAAATCTGTAGACAAATTACAAATATCAATATTATATAGAGTCCACAGTGCTGGTTTTTTTCTCGAGAATGAGCAAAAGCTTTTCTTTCATTAGACAGGAATAAACTAACTAATGCATGTGTTAAAACTCACCTGTATCATAAGCTCAACTAGTTCCTTCACGGATACTTCATTGTCTGGGTTTTCCACATTGAATATCTGTCCATTTGCTCTTTCAAGATTATCCTGTGACAAGTTGACATACACATTATCTGAAGCTCATGGCAACTCAGAAAGCCGGGTTAAGGAAGTCATGCAGTGATCCATTTCTATGAAACTCATAGACTAAGAGGTGCTGCCCATACTCTGAACAATAACCAATATAAATGGATGAATAGAAGAAAGAAAGAAAAAATTATATAACAGATACAATGAAGAAGAAAATAAAAAATAGAGAGAAGAGAATACCAGTTTCAGAGGCTAGGAGGAATAAGAGAATCAAGCATGGAAGTAAGAAGGAAGATTTTGCCATTCTGAAAGTAATTAGTTGTGGCTATGGTAAGAGTTTGAGTGAAGTGAAGAAAGATGAATGAAGATTGGGTAGTGTAAAGTGGATGGGATGGTGTTACTATATATATATAGTTAAGCTACAATTCATATCCAGAAAATTTGGAGAGGTAAGTTGTCTTCTCATAACTTTCTGTCTTTACATAAATTTGGAGAAGTAAGCTGTCTTTACAGAACTACTAAATAATTAATAAAAGAGAGAATATTTAAGATAAATAAGGATACAGAGACATAAGGAAGAATAGAAGCATCACCTATTAATAAAGAAAGAAGAAAACTCAGTGCCTTAGCTTTAAATTTTCTACTTTTGTATAGCTAATAACTAACTCGTAGATATGCCTTTTTGTCCCTCACTATGGATGCTCTTGTTAACAAAATTGAACTAAAAGGCTTACACACAATGCATTAAGAATCAAAATCAAGTAGGAATATAAAGGGAACCACGTGAGGGACATTATAGGTTGTGCTTGTCTTTTAGGAGCCAAAAAGAAAATAATAATAATAATAATAATAATAAAAGTTTATTATATATATATATATATATATATATAAAACACCCTTTTTCACCTAAGGCCTTTGTGAGTTCTCTGCAAAATAAATGAATATAGATAATAATTAAAAAAGAATAAAAGGATGCTGAAGATCAGAAGATAGAGATATGAATATACATACAGGAGTGTGGAGTCTCTAATGGATCCATTGAGATGAGCATGCAACTCCACCTTTGGCATTGACACCCACCACTCCATGTTCTTGTTTGTTAATTAGTGAATCTCACGACAAGAACAAGAATGGAGAGAATAATAAGTGAAAGTGTAGAAACAGATGGAGTAATATGTATATTGAAATAGGGGGCTAACACTATATATATTTAGAAAAGCATTAGTACTTTAGAACAAAGATTGACAACTATTGTACCTCTATTGGAATTGTAAACACACATGTTGATTTAGATAAATCAAATTCTTTTCGAAGAATTTCTCTGTACACAGAAGCCAATTCTTGAAGCTATATTCTTTAGCCTGCATGAATAAGCAAATAATATTTTGAAGTTTTGGCTAAAAATGAGATAAGTTTTGGCTAATTTTTAATATAAAGAAAATCAAAACAAACCGGATATTTCAACTGCTTAAGGAGCACTGTAGCTTCAGCTCTCTTTTGTATTGATTTAGAATTTGAAAATAGCTTCCTCTGCTTCCTCTGGTTAAATAAAGCAAATTATAGAGGTATAGAAGATCAAACTAAGTCACAAGAGTAACAAAATAGATAAATGCATCTAAGATGGCCCCAGGCTTGTTTTGCTTGATTGGCCCAAGTCCAAAGGATTGGCAAAGGTGAAGGAACAAAACCTGCAAGTTTTTTACTATTGTAGCCATTGCTTTCTCAGAGGCTAGCTTTCAATCCTGGAAAGATGAATCTCCATATGCCTAAGACAGAGAAGAACAAACGAAGATATTTCATCTATGACTTTGATTTATATGTTTGCGAAAGTAATCAAGGAATAGAATTACAAGCTATATCATCCAAACTAACCATTAAAATTGGCATTCCTCCAGTGTAAAACCTAACTGCATCTGCATAAGCTTCCGATTTGATGCACTTGTTAAGTCTATCAGACAGATCATATATGAACTATTCTTCAACAAGGATGAAAAATATGTGAGCCATATTTCTAGAACATATAATCATGCAATATTAGAAGTACAAAAAGTTGTATCACCAAGCTAAAATACATGGAAACATAAGTATTGCAGTGAAGAACAATGTGAAACCAGAAAAAGACACATGTAATAGCTCTAATACCT
Source organism: Arachis hypogaea (assembly GCF_003086295.3). Taxonomy (NCBI): domain Eukaryota; kingdom Viridiplantae; phylum Streptophyta; class Magnoliopsida; order Fabales; family Fabaceae; genus Arachis; species Arachis hypogaea. Next base: position 104,606,563 of record NC_092039.1, read on the forward strand.
GAACTTTACGGAGAAGATTGCAAGTAGGATGCAGCTTCTCTATGTGCTCCCTTTTGTCAAAAAGAGAAGTGTTAACACTGTCACTCCTTGACTGCACAGACATTATCTGCAACAACCATGGAAAACACACATTCCTATCAAACTCAATTCGAATCGGATTGAGTAAACTATAGCTACAACTACCTTCTCAAGATGCTGCTCCATGTTTGTCTCCATCCTGGAAATGTTACTTTTCATCCTGTGTGATGAGAAACGTCATCAACTCCTACCTAAAGAGCCACACATATGTTTTTAGTTTTCACACTAAAACTAAGTACCTATTTATAGTATCAGTAGCACTGATGAACTTGTTATAGTTCTCGTAAACCAGCATTTGCAAGTCAGTGTCAAGATTCTTAATTTCAGCAGCCAGCTTGACGTGGCGCTGAAGCAGCCCTTCCAAATTGGACTTGTGAACCTTCACGAAATTCCCCAATTTAACGATTCCAAATCAGAACCGAACAAACAGAAAACAATCACAACAAAATGCGAAGAGACTTGGAGGGAGGTTACCATGAGGTTCATGTAGTGATCGGGATCAAAGGAGTTGGAGTTGATATCGCCGAGTGAGGCGTGCTTGGCGGAGTCTGTGCCGGTGGACATGGCAAATTCTGGAGAGTAGAAACTCTGAAAGTTAAAAACTATAGAAAGCAATGGCCTACCATGAATTTTAGGTCAAAAAAGCTTCGATTGCAGAAAATAATTCATCAAAATTAGAGTAAACCCGCAGATTCAAACAAAGCACAAAAGCAGAGTATGATAAACCTAAAACTGGCACAGAAAAATTGAGCCCTAAGATTTATCACGAAGAACAGAATCACAAAATCAGCATATATATATATACCTGAAATTTGAGATGGTTACAAGAAGAACTGAGAGAGCGAGTTGAGATTAGATAAAAGAGGCGCCAGAGGGAGCAGATGCGATGAAAGCGGCGGCAGAGAGCGCTCTACGACCATGGGAGTAGATGCGACGACAGCGGTGGCGGAGGGATCTCGTGCGATGCAAGGAATGATAGAGAGAGACGCAACGGCTCGGCAGCAGCAGTGGCGGAAGAAGCAGAAGTAGCAGCCACAGAGAGAAGAACTAGCTCGTGCTATGGAGAGAAGAAGAACTGAAGAAGCTCGTGTTTCATTTGGAAGAAGCTCCTCTTTCATTTAGGTTTAATTCAATATTTCCGACGGAAAATTTTAAATTACAGACGGATTTTCCGTCTATAATAATTTAATAAAATGCAGCATTTTGTCTCTTTAATTACAGATGGATTTTCTGTCTGTAACAAACTTTTACGAAAAAAATTAATTTTACCGACAGAATTATCGACGGATTTTTTTTCCGTCTGTAATTTATACTAATTCATTTTTTTTATTTTTCGACAAAAAATTCCTCTGAAATTCCGTCTTTATTTCCGTGGGATAAAATCCGTCCGAAATATCCATCTGTAATAACTAGTTTTCTAGTAGTGATTCTAATAATTATTAATACAACATAATATTTACTTATTTAGTAATATGATTACATGTATAATAATTCTGTATTTTTAATTAAATGAGTTAAATATTATAAAATAAAAAATACATAATTATACTAAATAATTTCTTTAAATAATAAAAATTATCTCTAACCAAAATATATTTATAATAATGATCCAAAAATACTAGAATGAAATTAATTATGAATATTCATACATCTCACACTTAGAATTTACTACTAATACTCTACAAAAAATATATCCTATATAAATATCTTCTATTAAAAGTCATTAGTCAACTAACCATACATGTATTCATTCCTAACATTACTCTATCTTAGCCAATAAACCACAATAATAATTAGCTTAATCTTCGTTATTATCCTGCATAATTATATAGAAAAGTAGTTAGAAAAATATTCATAATTAAAAAATCAAAATCAAAACTATCAATGACTGATATCATTAATTCTTTCTGTACCTTGTACAAGTTTCACCGATGCATAATAGTGTTTCGCAAATCTAAATTTAGAATTCAAAAATAAAAAAGCATAAGCTATAACTCATAAAATAAAAAAGCTATAAAATCAGAAATAACCAAGTCATACTATATTTGTTGTGTTATGTCATATATACCAAGTCATTCCATGTTTCTAGTTCATGGTGAAAAGGAAATAACCAAAAATAACAATATAACTTTCAGCCACACAGCAAACAGAAGTGCAGAAAATAAGAAATACAACAACTAGAATTGTACAAACAAATTTCAGCTATAGGAATACAACTTTGTTAAGTGTTAATAAAGCCAACAACATATGAATTCTAGCCATAGCAATTAATGTAAATGCAAGCAACACAAAACTATTCCAATATCACCCATGAGACTATAGCATCTGCCCCCTTAAAATACCAACATACCAGGAAATTTCATCTCCCCTTGCGTATCTTCCCGTGTGGTCCTTCAAGAGTTTTTCAAGTGCTAAAACAAAAGTAGTAATAGCAAGATAGCATTAGAATATGCCCCAAAAAAATAGAAATGCATATTTGAAGCCTTTAGTGTATAAGCAAGTTAATCAAACATCACCTGTGAAGCCCTTTCTAAAGACACCTTATACCCAAGGAAGTTTCCGTCAGGGCCGACTTTTTTCCTGATATAATTCTGCAAATAACAGTGAACATAGTGTGTAAAGTATAAGCTGAAACATTTAGGAACAACAGCTTCATTCATAATAGAAAATCAGGAACCAAATGCACACCAGAAAGCTTATATTTTGAAGAGACTGTATGGATGAGAAAATGATGTGGGTAGCTTGTGGATGAGATGACATGATTAGAACTTAGAGGGCAACGCATTCATTAGAGTTTGCAACCACTAACTGACACAGAGCAGGTGTACCTGAAAATTGATTGTTCTTTTGTGAATATCACTAGGCAGCAAAAGGTGTTGAGGATACTTATCGTCCAGATACTGCATAGATACAAAACAACAATATGAATGAGGGAAACAAAGGGGGAAGGGGTACAGAAAAAAAGCATTTAGATATGAAGTTGGAGGGATGACCATAATAATGGCTAAGGAGTCAGCAAGCACAAGATCGTTATCCACCAGAACCGGCACGAAACCAACAGGGTTGAGCTTGAGGAATTTTGAACATGATCAAATAAAATATTGAATAAACACTAATCATACTGCACATGTAAAATAGTCTTTCCTTACAAAATTCATATCTACAAAGAACTAGAAATTCAGGGAAGACTACAATTTTGACCCCTGAAATAGACTTTCCTTACAAAATAACCATTTCAAGTTTTCAATTTGACAAACTGAATCCAAGAGAGCATATCATTACTTGTTATTTATAGTTTTTGTTAGCAGAAGATTAGGGATTAAGTAGTGAGGATCTTGAGTAAAATAAAAGGAAGGGAACAAACAGGGATGAAATTGCTCTCCCTTCAAGAGATTGACAGCTACATAGTCATATTTTAGGCCTGAAATGAATGAAAATCACAATCATATTCAGAGGAAGAAAGAAGCAAGGAAATTATCACAGAAACACAAAACTATTCCAACATCACCCATGAGACTATAGCAACCAAATAATCAAGGTTTGGGTTGGTTACTCAAGAGCATTAAGAAGAAGAAGGAGAAGTGGAAAATGGAAATTACGAGTTACTAAAATCACTAAACCATATAAAGAGATAGGGGATGTAACTAACATCAAATTGAGAGCTTTCAGTTCATACTTAAAACACAGATCTAATTTCTGATACTCACTTTAGTAGGCATAACCCTTCCCTTTTCTTTACGAAACTGATTATACACAATTACTTATACAATTCATAACAACAGTTTCAAAATTCAAATAAAAAAAAAGAAAAACTCGCAAAATCCTCAACATGCCAAGAAGGGAAAAAACAGTGGGGAAAAAAACACAAAAACAGAAAGAGGAAAGCAAAGTAAGGACGTAGCATGGAAGACTTCAAATGCATGTAAGAACTAGAAAAGGAAAAATTAAGGGAGAAAAAGATTAAGGTTTGCCACCAACCTTAATCCTCTCTTGTTCTTCTTACGGGAGACAGTGACAGAATCACCAAGAGCACCAGCTTTCCCACAAACAGTGACAAGCATACACAAACCCAGAATCAATCTTATTCCTTTTTGTATGGATTAAGAAACTACCAGCTTCCTTTTAATAACTGTTCAGCTGAAATCTCCACATGGAACTTCATCAATATTCCACTCTTATGCAAAATTAGTTATGTGCTTACCCTTTGGTCCTTTACTAAGTACATAACATCTTAAAATATGATGATTAAATGTATGCCAAAGACCAACTTTGAAGCATTTCAAAAATGGTAGAATAGAAAGAATCAATGTCAAAGATCCCTATACATATTCTGCCAACAAATAAATATTTATTCACCATTTTTTATATGATTTTTTAAAAACCGGCTACTGATTTAGTACACTTTAGAAAAACAGCAAGCAGTAACCAATTTAGAAAAATTATATAAAATTCATCTTTGGTTAGATTCTCCTAAAGTTTGGTGTGATTGAACCAGACTTACCCATCTTTTACCCAGTTTAAGTCTCAGAGCATTTTCACTTCTCTAAAAAAAGTTATGCCTCTCGAAATATGGTTTTATTTTAAGGAAAGGGTGCTGTCGTAGTAGTGAACAGCCCTGCTTCTAGAAGACACAACTTTCTCTATAAAATTTGAATTACTCTGAAATTTGGACATAAAATACTAGACATCCTACTGTTTCATTCCTCTTTGGTTTCACCTCCAAAGTGTTTCAGAGTATTAAGATATGTGGTTTTGAAGTTGCTGTTCCAGAATTCGTACAACATTGTTTCTGCAGAAAATGACCAGTTTCTAAAAATCATATCTCCCAAACCACACATCGAAAAATTCTAAAATTTTAGGAGAATAATCTAGACATCTTTAGGTTTCATAGAAAAATAATTTCACTCATTTTGAGTGGGTATATTGCTCCCAGTTTTGTTCACAAATTGCTGCCCAAAACTGCATAATTCTGCAACATGTAACCTCGGGTTTTAAGAGGTCAAAAATTGATTCCTAGATTTTCACTTACTCTAACCTTGCATTCTAACTTTCTTTTACCTATTGTAACTTGTTGGAAAGATTAAATCAGCCCCAAGTGCTTAGGATTAATAAATCACCATTTTTTGTCACTTTTCACATTTAAGCATACTCATATGAAATCAACAATTTCTACACTAATAGACAAATAGACATATACCTTAACAAAAACATTCCCTCTGCCACTTTTTCTCACATCAGGATCGCAATGAGATCACATGACCCTTATCACTTTTCCATGTAGTAAAGAATGATTCTTCAACTTAATTGCATGACTTGCTATTCATGAAAATCAAAGACAACGAATTAAATTAAGGGTGTGTGTGGTTCAAAGATTAAATTTTATTCCTAAGAATATTATTCCTAGGAATATAATGCCTAGGAATAAAATTACTTGGAATATAAGATTCCCATGTTTGTTTATAAAACTTGATGCATTGGAATATTATATAATAATCCTAGAAATGACTAAATTTTTGTTTGGTTGAGTTTAAATTTCTTAGTCATATTATGTAATATGTCAAAATTATCCTTATTCATTCAAATTAAAATATTAATGACTAAAATTAAATATAAAGCTAATTAAATATTATTATTTTTTACATTATTTTTTTAATTTAAAAAATATATCTAATAATAAATTTACTAAAATATCCCTAATAATAAATATGTTTAGATAAAATTATTATTGATTCTAATTTTTTTTGAAATTTACTAAAATACCCCTAATATCAAATATCTTTAGTTAAATTGTTTATTGGTTCTAATTTTTTTAAATTTAATAAAATACCCTTAATATCAAATATGTTCAAATAAAATTATTATTGATTCTATTTTTTTAAAATTTACTTAAATACCCCAATATCAAATATGTTTAACTAAAATTATTATTGATTCTAAATTTTTTTAAAATTTACTTAAATACCCCAATATCAAATATGTTTAACTAAAATTATTATTGATTCAATTTTTTTTAAATTTACTAAAATATTCTATTATTAATTTTAATTTTTTTAAATTTACTAAAATACCTCCAATATCAAATATCTTTAGTTAAATTATTATTGATTCTAAATTTCACTTAATAACAATATGTTTAATTAAAATTATTATTTTTTTACATGTTGAATTTACAAAAATACTTCTAATAAAAAATTTACTAAAATACCCTTAATAAAAATATGTTTAGTTAAAATTATTATCGATTCTAATATTTTCAAATTTACTAAAATACTCCTAATAACAAATATCTTTAATTAAAATTAACATTATCACAATTAAATTTACTAAAAAAGCATTACTATTATGCAAATGAAAGTTACAAAGAAGTCTCAAAAGTAAAAATTACTAGCACTAGTAAGCATACATGCACAACTCTTATACAAGAATACAAACACATCAACAAAATGAAATCAATATTACAACCTCACATAGAAAAATTATTTCAATTATTGAGTGTGATGTCTTCTCCTCCATTGGTTCCACATTTCTTGTGCAAGTTGATCTCTCCATCTACCCCAACATAGATTGGTTTATTTCACAAGATTCTTTTGGAGCCCAACTGTGGTCAGACTTCAACAAAAGCAATCTTCAAATCTCCGTTCTTAGTTACAATCATCAGGCTTGTATCACATTGAATAGCAGCTCCATCTATGGTTCTTTTGCTAATCATCCTTGGCACCAAAATGCTCAGAAGAAACCAGACACCAAAATGATCTCCAACATGGTTAGAGAAAATAACAATGACTTCACCATAAAGGCATTCATTTGTATGTAAGCCAGAGGTAGCTCCTCTGCATCCATAAAGGCATGACAACAGACCAAGTGTTATGGGAACCAATTTCTTTACCTTTTCATTATCTCTCTTTATGTACCTGCATAACAGATAGGAAAAATGTAACAAGCAGAAGATTTGTCTGTGCATCATTTGTTAAAAGAAATACAACTTTCCTCTATGCATATATCAATGTGATGGGAAATTTAACTGACACATACATAATGGCAAAAGAACTGCTTAAGAACAGGAGCAATTGTCATAATATTGGAACAGGAAAAACCTTGGAAACAGAAAACCTCTAATCAAACAATCTTGATGAAAAATAGAGGTATAAAAGGGAAACACACTTCAAAGAACAAGATTTTTCCATTTGAATTTTAAATGATGGGAAAAAAAAGAGAGAAAGATAGAAAAGGAAAAAGAAATGCTTGTTCCAGACATAATCATCCTAGAAAAAGGAAGCAACAGTTCGGAGGAAAGGAAAAAAAAATAGCAAACATGTTCTTTCAATTACCTCCTGCAATTCAAATATCAACATCTCGTCGATGAGAGCCTTCACGTTAAACAAACAACTACAATGAAACTAACCAAATAACAAGCCTGACCAAACACATTATCTAAATCATGTACGCAAAAACATTTACTTAGTTATTTACTCAATCTTTTGAATGACAGGAGATGATATATCAAGAGTAGACTAGAAAAGCATCACTGGCATAGAAATGACAGCTTCAGTTCTTACTTTTTCAGCTTCATCATGCAGACCCATATCTAAAACTTCAAGAATAACACTGCTGCTCAAGTTTGGGCCTAGCTTGGATAATACTTGAAGAGAAAGGCATTTTGCTTTCCATGGGCAATGGTTATCAACAAACAATCTAAAATATATCAACAAACAAGTAAAACAGAATAAATAAATTGAAGAAGCATCGGAGGAAACTTAAAGGGCTTCTTGTTATATGCCAAAATCTGTAAACATGCAGATTGAATAATTGAACAAACTTGCACTATCATACGAAACTGTAACAAATATTATCAGAATATATAAGTATACCAGAACATGCACACCAAAATACATTTTAAAACTAGAAAACTAGATCCCACAGATCCAGTAGCTGAAAATTAGATTGCCACCAAAACAACTTTACATTGTTACTAGTATGTAAAATTCATCAAGACAACAGGATAAAAAAGCAGAGCAATAGTAATGCAAGCTTAGTAGTGTATTGTAGCATTGGTCATGAAGTACACAGCATGGGAAGCCAAATTAAGACAAGATTAAGCATGTAAAAATATGTTTTTGTCAGATTCAAGCCAAATTAAGCATGTAAAAATATGTCAAAAGCTTAAACTCTTTATTGAGGCAAATCATCAAACATGTTGTTTGCATGCAACATAATCACAAAGAGCGTATAAGAAATCAAGCAAAATAAAAAATAACTAATCAAATTAGCAGTCTATTGCAGAAAATTAGTGTAATATGATGTAGAAAGCATAAAAAGAACCCAAACTTTAACGAGAGATTCAAAAAGAATTCGCAGAGATAAGCAATGCGAACATGAATTTGAAAAAGAGAAGGAAACCAGCCTTCCGTTTAAGGTAATGGTGGCACCGGTGTAGCTCCGATGGCGGTGGCGCCGGTGTAGCTCCGATGGCGGTGGCGTTGGTGAAGCCTCCACTGATTTGGGAAAAAACTCAAACCTTAATATGAGATTCAAAGAAAATTCACAGAGAAAAGCAGTGCGAACATGAATCGGAGAAGATAAGGAGACGAATCTTCCGTTTAGAGTAACGGCGGTGCCGGTGCCGGTGCCGGCTCCGGTGGCGGTGGCGTTGGTGAAGCTCACTGATTTAGGAAAAAACTGCTCTGCTAGGGTTTAGTGCTTCAAAAAAAACTGAAGAAGAAGTGAAATATAGTATTAAATAATAGGGATAATTTAGTCTTTTTGTTTCATTATTTACATTCCATTCCCATTGGAATGAAAGATAACCAGGGGGGAGATAGGAATTGAATGAGTGGTAATTCAATTCCAAGGAATAAAGGTTATCTTGGAATGTTTTTTTTAACTTTGAACCACACATAGGAATTTTATATTCCCATCTTAAAATTCCTGGGAATGTTCTATAATTCCCCCAACCACACACACCCTAACAGTAATTAGTGTATGCAATGTTCATACAAACTCAAGCAACATATGGACTAATAAAAGGAAACAAAATCAGACACTCAGAAAAATCTTAATAGATTCACAGCTACAAGAACCCACTTTTAAAAAAACAAAATTAAAAGAAAGAAATTTGCAAACAAAGTTTAATAATCTTGTCCCACTAAGTGCAGATAGCTTACAAAGATTAGACAATACACAAAACAACAAAGATAATAATAATAACTAGAGTTAGATACATGAAACAACCAATGCTATTGTGCCCTGTCATAAGTCATCTTTGTGTTTATCCCATTCATTTTAAATCTCTTCTAATAATTTCTGCTAAAGTTTTCTTTGTTCTTCCTCTCCTCTAAAATACACCATTTGTAACTAACTCAAGCAATCTCCCCTAACCTCTCTGAAGCTCAGGAAGCTGTAAGACAATTAACGGACGAAAAGGAATAAAAAAATGTAACAGCAATGTAAGTAGTGCACCAAACAACAATAGAAATAAGCAATTTCAGGAAATCAAAGTAGTCCATAAACCAACAACCCCTTAACACAGCAGCCACAGTACCTGAAAACCTGAAAATAATTGGGAAACATCAAAACCAAAAACAAAGTAAAAATAAAACACGATGCTTCTTAATCAAAAAACAAATAATCGCAGAACGTCCCCTAATCAGAACAATTATCAAAACCCCTAATCAGAAGTTCCAATAATCAAAATCCCTAATAAGAACAATAATTATTTACCTGAGCTTGAGTAGAGGTCAAAGAAGAGAAGAAGAAGAAGAAGACTATCAGCAGAGAAGAAGAGGACGACTGGGGCAACACTGTCGTGACCGAGACAGGAAAACCAGTCGTCGTCGTTGAGGGTCAAAGAAGCACCGTCGCACTTCGCGTTCGTTGTAGCTGAGGGTCATCAACTCGTTATCATCAAGAGGCGAGAAGCAGTGCAGCACCATCATGACTCTGAGGCTGGTGAGTGGTGATGGAAGTCGTGACGGTGGCTGGTGAGAGATAAAGAGAGGGTTGAGAGGGAAAGGGTGATGGCAGATGGTGAGAGGCAGAGAGAGGGCTGAGAGAGGAAAGGTGGCAACACCATTCGTGAGCCGTGAGGGGGACCAAGGGTGCATGGCTGCATCTTGTGGTGCTGAGAGAAGAGGGCTGTGTGCAGAGTGCAAACCCTAGAGTAGTGTATGGTAGTATGTGATTTGGTGAAAAGGGAACAAAAAATTACTAAGTGTTTGTGTATTTGGCTATAGATCATTTGATTATTTAAGCCAAGTATTATACATAATCATTCATAACATTTCATATTCAATTCATCACTTTTTTAGCTTTACATCGCCTCCAAGTTATTCCCATTTCCTAACTTCATTTGATTATCAGGCTTAATACTGTCATTTATGACTAGAAGAATGAAAATGGAGGTTTAGAAGTTTGAATTTATTTTGGAATCACAAAAATACGTGTGCTGAGAAACAAGGTGTGTGGGTACGCACACATGTGTGCGTGCGCACACTTACGTAAAAATCCAAGGAGAAGCGTACGCACCAGGTGGTGCGAGTGCTCCCAGCAGCACGCATAGTTGTTCCTGTGCATATGCACGTTGGTGTGCGTGCACACACTGGTTTGCGTACGCATCAGGGTGTGCGAGTGCTCCTAGCAGTGGCCTTTCCCCTGTGTGTGTGTGAGCACTATAGTGTGCGTACACACGTTTTCTGAAAATATACAGGGGTGTGCGTGTGCACACACACCGAAGATCCTGGTTCTGCCAGAAATAAACAAAACAGCTTTTTGTTCAAATCTTTCGACACTCAAAAGTTTTTTTATTCAAAATATTTTTCATCTGTTCTTTGAACGGCGTAAACTTCACGAACCCAATTTTCATTTAAAATAAGTTGGAAACAATTTAAGGGTCCGGAAGCCAAATTATAGCTCGCTGAAATTCGGCCCAAAACCAAAATTTTACAAAACTTCCCAAACCTCATTTTCATTCAAAAATTCCATCCCGTTCATCGCCAAACCTGCAATTATCAACACAATATGCCCTTCCTCATCATGACAGCAACCACCACAACAATCATACCTCAAATCAACAATAATACACATACACTACCCAAATCCATCAACCAAAACCATAGCTTACAAATTCTAGGCTTATATGCTTATGTCCTCAAGTCATTAATCAACAATTCACCAAATCACCAACTAATCAACAAGCATCACACCAAACATATTTATCAACAAGATACTAAACAATAAATATACACATATATTCCAACCTATCATATGGTCATCTAGCCTAAGTTTTCACAAAACATTATATATTAAATGCAAAAAATCTAAACCATACCTTGGCTGGTTTCCACGTAGTGATCAAGGCAACTCACGAAAACAAACACAGCCCCAAAAGTTCAATAAAACACTAGTGCTCAACCTCCCCCAAATTTCAACATCCATAATTTCAAGCTGCAATTATTTATTCACAACCTAATACATATTCATAACACATGTACACCCAATTTAATACCCAAAGCACAAATTCAGAAAATTAAATAGAGTTTTGGTACCCTCACCTTACCCAAGCTTTGTGTAAGTAAGAGTGAACGTTTTCTTCAAGCTAATTGGATCCTAATACATCAAAAAGCAAATAAATTCAACACCACTACATAATTTTCATAAATTGGGGAAGGAGAGGCTGAGGGTAATAAAGTGGCTTACCTATGAAATCGTTCAGGTAGAATCGTAGAGCTCGACGCGGTGGTTGCATGGTCACAAATGGTGTGGCGATCGGAACTCAGAGCGTGAAGTTACGTGGGTTTTATTTTGGCGTTAGGGTTGAAACTTCTTCTCCCCTTCCCTGGCTGTGTTCAGCATTTAATGCTGAATGGGGAGGAAGAAGATGAGCTTTGGCTTATTTAAATGTTGGTCAGGTTGGGCCCAGGGACCCGGTTCAACCGGTCTGGTCCATTCGGTCCAATCTTAGGCCAATTTTTTGAAATTAGTGTCAAAATTCTCGTTTTGATGAGTTCTATCCTAATTTAATATATTCACATTTTTAATTTTCTTTATTAAAATTTAATTTATTAACTAATTATCTACTAATTTAATAAGGTTTACATCCTACCTACCTAACAAAGAATTTTGCCCTCAAAATTCAAATTTAGTTACCTGAAAAGAGGTGTGGGTAGTCTTTCCACATATATGATTCAAGTTTTCAAGTATATTCCTCAATACCAGCTCGACTCTAAGCTACTTTTACCAGTGATACTTCCTTTCTGTGCAATCGTTTAACGCTAGTGTCATCAATCCTCACCGGGATTACTGGAAGTGTTAGATCTTCTCTCACTTGAACCGGTTCCGGTTCTAGAACATGACTTGCGTCAGGAGTATATTTCCAAAGCTGTGACACATGAAACATGTCGTGCAAGTTTGAAAGATATGGCGGTAAAGCGATCCTATAAGCCACCAGCCCAATTCTTTTTAAGATCTCAAACGATACAATATAACAAGGATTCAATTTTTTAGTATTAATGGCTCTTCCCACTCCAATGGTTGATGTAACCTTCAGAAAGACATGCTCCCCTTCTTCAATCTCCAAAGGCTTTCGCCTTTGATCAACATACCTCTTTTGATGGCTTTGGGCTACTAGCATTCAAATACGGATATTCTTTATCTGCTCAGTAGTCTCAGCTATCATTTCAAGCCTTAGCAAACTTCTTTTTCCAGCTTCATACCAACATAGCGGAGATTGACATTTCCTGCCATACAGAGCCTCATATGGAGCCACTCCGATGCTCGCATGCTAGCTATTGTTATAAGCAAACTCCACTAGTGGCATATACCGATCCCAGCTCGCCGCTTGGTCCAAAACAAAAGCTCTTAGCATATCCTCCAAGGTTTGGATAGTTCTCTCTGATTGACCATCTGTTTGAGGGTTATATGCAGTACTCAAACTTAACTGAGTCACAAATGCACGTTGAAAGGCTCCCCAGAACCTTGATGTGAAACAAAGATCTCTGTCGGATATAATGGTAGAAAGCACGCTGTGCAATCTGACAATCACTTTGATGTACATTCGAGTCAATTCTTCCATTGTGCAACTTATTTGGATGGGGAGAAAGTGAGCTGATTTTGTTAGTCGGTCCACAACCACCCAAATGGCATCATAACCAGTCCGAGTCCTAGGTAAATCCATCATGAAATCCATTACGATACTTTTCTATTTCCATTGTGGAATCTCTAAAGGCCGAAGGGTTCCTGATGGTCTCTGATGTTCAATTTTAACTTTCTGACATGTTAAACATTTGGATACATGCAACGCCACATCATTCTTTATTCCTGGCCACCAGAACATCGCTTTTAGATCTTGATACATTTTGGTGCTTCCTGGATGGATTGAAAACCCACTCTTATGAGCTTCCTTCAAGATACTTTGTCGCAGGTCTCCGACATCTGGCACAATAATCTGGTTCTTGAACCTCCATAAACCATCCTTATCTTCTGACACTCTCAACTGCTTTCCTTGCTCAATTGTTGGTAATATTTTGTGTAACGCTTCATCATCTTGATAAGTCTTTAGAGGTTCTGATTTAAAATCACTCGAAATTTGCAACTGACTCAAAAACAGAATTCCAGATTCTTCCTTAACTCCCAGTTTCAAACCTTGAAATGCTTTTAGTAACTCTTCTTCTCGCAGCATCATCCAAACTGCATATAAAGACTTCCGAATCAAGGCGTCTGCCACAACGTTCGCTTTTCCAGGATGGTAATTCAATTCGAAATCATATTCTTTTAGAAGCTCCATTCACCTCCTCTGATGCATATTCAACTCATTCTGCTCAAAGTGATACTTTAAACTCTTATGGTCTGAGAAAACGTGTAACTTAATGCCATAGAGATAATGTCTCCAAATTTTCAGAGCAAACACAACGGTAGCAAGTTCTAAGTTGTGACTTGGATAGTTCATCTCATGCGGCCTTGATTGCCGTGAGGCGTATGCTACGAAATTTCGGTGCTGCATTAGAACGCACCCTAAACCTTTTAATGATGCATCACAATACACTTCAAACGGTTCATTTGGCTCAGGCAATACCAACACGGATGCAGTAGTCAACTTTTGCTTCAATACTTGAAAACTCTACTCGCACTCTGAAGTCCAGACAAAAGGCATATCATTCCTAGTCAACTTAGTTAAAGGTAAGGTGAGCTTTGAAAATCCCTTAATGAATCTCTGATAATACCTCGCCAAACCTAGGAAACTTCTAATCTCTGTCACTGAAGTTGGTCGCTTCCAATTCATTATTGCTTCTACCTTAGTAGGATCCATATATATTCCTTGCTTGCTCACTATGTGATCGAGAAACTTCACCTCACTCTTCCAGAACTCACATTTAGATAACTTAGCATATAACTTCTTGTCTTTCAAAATTTGTAGCACCGTTCTCAAGTGATCAGCATGCTCTTCTTCAGTCTTAGAGTAAACAAGGATATCATCAATAAAGACAATAACAAACTTGTCCAAGTACGGCCGTAAAATGCTATTCATATAATCCATGAATATTGTCGGAGCATTGGTTAACCTGAAAGACATCACCGTATACTCATAATGACCATAATGCATTCTAAAAGCAGTTTTTGGAATATCTTCACCTCTAACCCTTATCTGATAATACACAGATCGCAAATCAATCTTAGAGAACATACCGGCATCCTGTAACTGGTCCATTAAGTCGTTAATTCTAGGTAATGGATATTTATTCTTTACAATAACCTTATTCAGTTGTCAATAATTGACACATAAGTGCATACTTCCGTCTTTTTTCTTCACCAGTAACACTGGCGCTCCCCATGGAGAAACACTTGCTCGAATAAAGTGCTTACCCAACAGATCTTCCAACTGAGCCTTCAGTTCAACAATTTCTAGAGGTGACATCCTGTAAGGAGTACTCGAAATTGGACCGGATCCAGGCACTAACTCAATTACGAATTCAACCTCCCGGTTTAGGTGAAAATTCATTAATATCATCTGGAAACACTTCTGGAAATTCACATACAACTGGAATCTACTCTAAACTCTGATCATCACCTAACACTCCCGTAGTTAATAACATAATACCCTGACATTCAGTTCTAGAACAATTTACTATCATAGAGTTCAAATAGTAACTATTCACCACAACTGATGTTTCTGACCCTTCTGGCAAAAAAATGTACTTACTTCTCAGAACAATCAAGCAAAACATGATTCTTGGCAAGGTATGAAAACTGGAAATCCTTTAATATGTGTTTTCTGGGCTTGGTTCTGGGCCAAAAAGGGCCCAAAAGTCGCTGGGGCCGACTTCTGCAAATTTTGTAGATCGCGCACGTCATGCGTCCACGTGGGTCACGCGGTTGCGTCATTTGGAGTTTTGCTCTTCCACACGGTCGGGTCAATCATGCATCCGCGTTAGTTGTGTTTCGCACGTCACGCGTTCGCCTCATCCATGCGCTCGCGTCGATTCTCTTTTGCGCGAACCACGCGTTCGCGTCGTCCATGCGGACGCGTCACTGCCAGTTCCTCCAGGGACTCCAATTTGCGCTTTTCTTCCATTTTTGTATGTTTCTTTTCCATTCTTTAAGTCATTCCTGCCCTATAAAACCTGAAAATACTCAACACACAAATCACGGCATCGAATGGTAATAAAGGATAATTAAATTTGGTAATTTTAAAGCATAGGAAACATGTTTTCTCATATGTCATATCATAAGGAAGGAATTGTAAACCATGCAAATTCATATGAATAAGTAGGTGAAGAGTTGATAAAATCATTCAAGTTAAGTACAAGATTTGTCATGAAATAGTGGTTTATCAACCTCCCCACACTTAAACAATAGCATGTTCTCATGCTAAACCCAAGAGAAAAGAGTAAAGGTAAAATGGTGGAATCATATGCAATGCAATCTACTTTAAATGCAACTACCTAAATGAGGCATGCAAATCTAGTTATTATTCACCTATATATAAAGCATACATGTAGTCAAATTAATTCATATCTTCAAGGAATCATGTATGTACAACTAGGGGCAAATCATATTAAAGCACAATTACAATTGAGTTGAGTTAAGATAGTTCACATCTTGCAAGACAATCAATAATTAAACAGGGATATATGAGAATGAGCTATTGAACCCTCACTGGATTTTGTGTTTACTCTCTAGTCACTCAGTGCTTATTTGGGTTAACTGCTCTATTCTTCTTTCCATTCTTACTTTCTATAACTTTGTTCTTCATCTAACCAATCAACAAATATGGAATATAGACATACAAAAATCATGAGTCTTTTTTAAGGTTGTAATGGGGGCAAGGTAGAGGTAAGGGTATATGTATAAGGCTAAGTAAGCTAATAAGCGAATCCTTGATTAGTCTAAGACCTCACCTAACATATACATATTTTATATAAATCAGAGTTTCTTAACCTATTTGCCCAAATTTTCCCACTTTGTATTGCAAACTCATGCATTAAATTTAACTTTGCCTCATGTGCATTGATTTTTCTTATTTTGCGTTTGGGGAATTTTTTGTATCCCCTTATTTTTTTTAATGCATATGGTAATTTTATTATTTTGATTTCACATGAGCATGCTTTCCAAATTTTCAAATAATTTATTCAATTTAAATTCCTACTTTTTCTATCATCCCGTGTTCCCATAAAATTTCCCACACTTAAGTTTTATACAATATTTATCTTAAGCTAACCAAGGATTCAACTTGGGATTTTTATTTTGTTTTTCTGCTTAAGGCTAGTAATGTGGTTATAAAATAGAAGGGGATTAAAAAGTTCAAAGGGGCTGACAAGGATGGCATAAAAGGTAGGCTTTAATTGGGATAAGTGAGTTAATAATCAAATATGGCATCAATCCTATCTTGGTATGTATCTATATTCTATATTGGACATATAGATTAAAGCAAAGTAAAGAACACCAGAATGAAAAAGAAGGGCAAAACACACAGGAATGAAATCTATGGTTTGAATGCAACCATACAATTAAGCTCAAAACTCACTGGCTGTGTGTTTTCAAGCTCATAAATCATATATCAGTTATGTATGTCATGCAAGTAGAAATTAAGAGTTTCCATTCAACTCAATGTAAAATTTTTTTTTAAGGTGTCCCTTAAAATCTTAGTGTTACTCCTTGAAGAAATGTTGTTAACTAACTAACATGTAATGCTATATATACAAGGCATGTGGATTGTTTTACTATACTATGGTTCCTAGCTTACTCTTTTTATTTTTCAATCAAATCAACTATCATATGCTAAAAAGGGTAAACTATGCTAATTAATCCACTTAATATATAACTAGTAAACTAAGGTGCAACTTAAGCTAAAATATCCAAGATATATACAGCCCAAAGTGCAGAATGCAAAAGTACAACAAAAACAAAAGAGAGAAAAATGTGCAAAAAATACAGAAGATGGATAAAATAAGATAAGAGTCTGTAGTGGTTCACCAAAAGAAATAGATGCTAGAGATGGCGACCTCCCCACACTTAAATAATAGCATCATCCTCGATGCTCACTCAGACTGGGTGTGAAGAAGTGTCATCTCCGGAAGGATGGGCTGCTAGTGTCTCGATGGTAGGCTGAGGGTCTACAGTCTCTGTGAGGGTAGGAGGAGCGGTCTGCTGAAGCAGGGGCTCTGTTCGTAGAAGAATGTTCGCATCAGTGGTCTGTAGCTGGTGGTGCTCCTCATGGTGTGGTGCAGTGTGCTCGGGTCCTCCCTGCTCAACATGGGTAGCTGCCTCTTTCGCATGATCGCTCACCTCCTCCTCAGATGTGTCGGAGGGCGTGTCGGGCTCGGAGGGGACGTCGCCACCAGATCGGATCATCAGCTTGAGGTGCTCATAGCGCCACTTGTGGCGACGCTCATACCCCTCATAACATCGCCTGTTGCGACGTTCAGACCTCTCAAAGTGCTGCTGGTGACGGCGCTCCATCTGGTCTAAGCGGTCAAAGAGTCGGTGCACCAGAAGGTAGACGGGCTCAGGAGCAGGTGGGGGTATAATGGGTGGTGCTGGGCCAGTGGAAGCAGAAGGAGCAGCTGAAGAAGTAGCTACCTCAGTAGAGTCAGTGAGAAATAGAGGTCGATAGTCGAAAGCCTGAAACTTCCGACTGTGAGGGGTGATCTTTCTGTAGTCCGCGGCGGGTGGCTTTTCATCAGCAACCTCCTAAGGTACCTCAGCTCGGCGACCCAACTGAGTAATCAGGAATGGAAAGGGGAGGGTGCCTCTAACATGGACTCTAGTAATGTAATGCCGGATAAAGCGGGGTAGATATAAGTCCTTACCCATCATCACACACCAGAAAAGGGTAATCATAGCAGCTGGCACCTCCGTCTCATGAGTGCTCAGCATCACGTAGTTACTCAGAATTCTGTTGCCATAGCTGAGCCTCATCATTCAGATATATCAGCCTGATTCCCTTGGGTACTACTGTGCTATTTCCCATGACCCATGGAACAGTAGGATTAAGGGTGATATCCCGTTTCACAGCATCCCAATCAAACCTCATGAATCTCATATCCTCCTCAGCTTTCTGGTAACCATCTGGCTGATCTGATTTAGGTGAAAGTTGGAGGATGTCTTCAATTGCTTCCTCAGTGACCAGAACTTGTTTGCCTCTGAGCTGTAGTGCATCCAAGGATGATAGAAAGTAGTTACAGTAGAATTCTCTGACCCAGGATGAGTTGATCTTAGTCAAATTTCTCTCCAGGAAGAACCAGCCTCTTTGTTTGATCTTATCTGAAGTGTACTGCTTGAGTTCTTCTGGAATTTTGAGAGTCCTTTCCAGGTATAGGTTCCTGGATGTTGCAAAAATGGGGTACTTCAGCTCACAATATTTGTTTGCAAATTTAACCGGGTCAGCCGCAGGTACCAACTGATAAGCTTTTTCCTGCAGGGTAAAGTTCTTCTCCAGCCAGGAGTCATCATGTAAGATGCCAAGGATGGAAGCAGAGGATTCGTCTCTTTTCCTTTTGCCAGTGGTTACTTTGCCCTTTCCCCTTCCTTGAGAGTCAGACATCCCGAAAGACAGAATTACCAGGATATAATTGAGGAATAAAAGCAGGAAAACAAGTCGGCAAATAGGATAATAGCAATATAAGCATAGAGTGGCAAAAGAGCAAGAGAAGCGAGAATTGAGTGAAAGATGTGAGTATTATTGATTGTGTATAAGGAAAAAGTCTGAAAATAAAAATGACAATCCAAAATACATGCTAAGTGGAATTCACGTTAAGAAGGAAAAACAGTAATCATGCCTTGAGTTAGAAAGTTAAAGTAAATAAAGGAAAACAGAAAGGAGAAGTTTTGAAAGTTAAAATGGTTAGGATGTAAAAAGGAAGTTAGAAAGTTAAAGAGTGAGTTAGTGAAAAGAAGGTAAAAGGTAAGTGGCATGAGAATGGTTTCCTAGGTAACAATAAATTCACACATTTAAAGAATAATCCACTCATATTCAAGCAGGGATAACAGGGTATTGTTGATGAATCAGATAGATACAGAAGTAGTAAAAATTAAAATCAAATCATCAATAAAGGAATTTGTTAACCAGGAAGCCGAAAGGAATAAGGAAGCAGGCCCGTGCATTCAAGAATTAGTTTGGTTGAGTAGTGCAAAATTGAGAAATGCCAAAACCAATTCCTGAATGTAAAATGGAAACAATTTGCAGAAAATTGGGCAGCATTCCGGCTAAAATTGGATGGTCCCGGAAAATAAATAGCAAGAAAATAAAAGTTCATATGAACGGAAATAAGGCTGCACAAATTACATGAATATGAAAGATTAGTGTAACAGCAGCATGCAACAGTTAAGAGCAGCATACGAACAGTATGAACATCACAACCAGATTACAATTGCAGAACAGATAAACAGATAACAAGAACGGTGCAATTATCAGGCCTAAATCCACTAACTACATCCTAGCTACCTAACCACCTAAAATCCACTACAAACATGCATCTCTATTTAGCCTATTCGGAACAAAAATTGGAAAATGAACTGAAGAACCGCAAAGAGGAATCGCAGTAAGGCGGAACCTGGTGCGTGTACGAACAAGGGATAGGGCAGAGGGAAGGTAGTGGAGATGTGGCGGCACCGGGGGAAGCACGGCGGCGCGGCGGTGGAGTAGGGGCGGTGGCAGGGGTGCAAGAGGGGTTGAATGGTAGAGAGTTGGGGGGTATGGTTGAGAAGAGGGGGTGAAGGTTGGGGTGGTGGCCGGCGAAGGTGGCTGCAGCGGTCTGAGACTGGCCACGGTGGGGGCAGTGGTGGAGGAGAGAGATGGGAGGGGAAAAAGAAGGAAGAGAGTGGAAGGGTGGGTGTCGCGGTGGGGTCTGGGTGGTGGTGGTGTGGCGGCGGCCTTGGTGGTCGGGGGTGGTTGTTGGTGGTGGCTGGGGGTGATTGAGGGGAGAGAGTTGTAGAGGGGTATGGAGAGGGGGGTTGGGGTTTGGGGACGCGACGGGTTAGGGTTCGTGTGAGTTTGGGTTAGTAATTGCAAATCCACGCGAACGCGTGGAGGACGCGATCGCTTGAGTAGGGTGAAATAGGGTTGACGTGGATGCGTGGTCGACGCAATCGCGTGGGTTAGGGAGTAAGATGGGTGATGCAGACGCGTGAAACACGCGAACGCGTCGCCGGAATTTGTGTTAGACGCACGCTTCCAGCGTCGTTTCAGCGCAACTCTCTATCTCCTTTTAGGGGGTCATAATATCTACGCGACGCGATCGCGTCGCTCACGCTTTCACGTGGGATGGGTGTTGTGTAGTGACATGTTTGCGTCAGGGACGCGCACGCGTGTGTTGGTTTGTGCTAAACGCACACAAGCCGCACGATTCCAGCCCAAATTTCTGGGCGTTGGATCTTTACACCGATATCTAGATCACGCGTTTGCGTGAGTGACGCGGACGCATGGGAGGCATTTTCCGCAGCTAACGCGATCGCGTAAGGCACGCTTCCAGCCTTGCTTTAGCGTGACTCTCTGTTCACTTTCCTTTTCTTCCTAATGCACTTATGACGCGGACACGTCAACGACGCTGTCGCGTCACGTGCTTTCTCTCTCTTTTTTTAATGCAGTATGCAGAATGCAAAATAAAATGAATGTCATGCAAAAATTTCAGGTTCAAACAATATTCAAAAACAGAGTAGAATAGAGAAGGAACGATCATACCATGGTGGGTTGTTTCCCACCTAGCACTTTTAGTTAAAGTCCTTAAGTTGGACATTTGATGAGCTTCCTATTATGGTGGCTTGTGCTTGAATTCATCCAGAAATCTCCACCAGTGTTTGGAATGCCAACAGCCTCTGGGGTCCCAAACAAGGCATGTAAAGCCCTTGAGCAGTTTCAAACAGGTTTCCAGGCTCCCGGGGTGTTGAATGTCAGAACAGATTCAAGGATCCCAAATTTTACTTTTACACCCATGTTTATCTTGATCTACATTTTTCCAGTCGGGTGGTGAGTGGTCTGAATTCTCACTGCAGTGACCAAACAGCTTCCGAGATCCTTTCAATTGAGCTTGACACCAATCCTTGCACCTCAAATTGAAGTGTGAGACCTCATTGAATCTTGCATACCAGTGCTGAGTGCAAGTCATTCCCCTTTTGCTCTTAAAGCCACAAAGAGCTCTAAGTTGGCCATCGGTTTCGAGCAAACCATATTCAAGTGGAAAAGTGAAGATAAAAGTCAATGATTTTACCCACTTGAAGTTTGTGTTGGGTGGTAATGGCCTTGGGATAGGTGTTTCTAGTGGTTCTGCAAGCCCTACTCCCTTGTGGTCTTCTGTGAGTTCCTCCACTTCTTTGCAAATTTTTTCCATTTCAACCTTGTCTTGATCAAAGTCATCGATATCTTCCTCATCACTTGAGTCATAATTGGGAGGTTGAGAAAAGTCTACCTCTGCATCATCTTCGTATTCACTTGGGGAAGATTCTTCTATCTCAAAGAATTCACTTGCGGATGCAAGTTCATTACTAGGGGAGCTTGACTTGTGATTTTCATTCTCAAGGAAACTTGCGTCTTGGGTTATTCCGTCCAGTTCTTCATAAGATACCTGCTTTGGAGGCTGTGCAATATCCTCCTTAGCGTCAATTGTAACGTCTTCGACGGAATTCTCCACAACTCTGGATTCCTGCGGAGGTTCGGCATCTCCTAAATTTTCAACCAACTCTTCTTTTTCTATAATGACAGCTTCCTCTACTTGTTCTAGTACGAAGTTATGCTCTATACTGTCCACCGGAGTTTCTAGTGTCTCCTTCATGCTATGTTATTCATTGGATTCTCCACATGAAGCCATGGGAGTTTGTTGAGTGTCCGAACGTTTGGAAGATAATTGATTTATTGCTTACTCCAGTTGAAGAAGGGTTGCATTAAATTGGTCTACTGATTCTTTGAAGCGAACCTGTAATTCTTGGCTTGATGGGTATGGACATGGTGCATAGGGGAGTGGTGGTTCTTGGGAGTAATTGGATTGACGTTGGGGCGGATAAGGATCATACGGTGGCGAATGGTGAAAAGAGGCTTGTGAGTGTGGTGGTTCAAAGTTATGTTGAGAGGATGGTCTCTGAGCATAGGGTGGGGCTTGTTGGTAGCTACAAGGGGTCCACCATATCTATTAGCTTGGTATGCATTGTAGAATGGTATTTGTCCATGATATCTTGGAAGGTGTTGTTGCCTCAAGGGTTGATCATATCCTCTCGGCTCCATCCATCTTTGATTACTTAGACCGTGATGCATATTCCTGTTATAGCTTCCATTCCTTTCAACAAAATTAGAACCAAACTAAAAGCGAGAGGGGTGAGAACTCATAGTAACTATTAGAAATGAGAAGGGAAAACAAAAATAAATAAACAAGTAAAAGAAAAATATTTACAATAACCAATAATAAGGCACACGTTTGCGATTCCCCGGCAACGGCGCCATTTTAACGATCAGATTTTTGCTAGTAAAGAATTTTATAAAAATAGTCGCGTTGTAAGTATAGCTTCTAAACTAACAGAAAATCCTTTCGTACAAATGTTTGGTTGTCACAAGTAACAAACCCAATAAAATTTATAAACCGAAGTATTCAAACCTCGGGTCGTCTTCTCAAGGAATTGCAGGGAGGTGTGTTTTAAAATTGGTTATGGAAAACAGTGTTTTGGGTTTTGAGTAAGAGAAATGGGTTGCAGAAATTAATAAATTAATAACGAAGAAATCTCTTGGCAAGGTATGAAAACTGGAAGTCCTATCCTAGTTATCCTTATCAATGGTGATGAGAATTATACTTTCGCTCCCACTAAGTCAACCTCTAACTATGAAGGTCAGTTAAGTGGACAAATTAATTTGACACCTAAAGTCCTAGTCAACTCCTTAAGGAAAGACTAGAGTTATAGGAATCTAAATTAATCAGCAAAGATAGTAATTATCAATCACAATGAGTTTGACAACTCAAGAGTTACCAATTAATCAACCAAAGCCAAAAGGGAAAAATCTAAATTATTTATATAAATAGAAGAAAGCAATCATGAGTCTGAAATACCTCAAAGTGTATTAATTAAGAAAATCATAACATGAATGATCCATAAGCCAATTTGGCAACATAAATAATTATCAAATAAGAGAAGTCAAAATAAAGGAATATTGAACCTGATATGAAGATGAGATAGTCCTAAAATCAAGAGAAATTCTAAATCCTAATCCTAAGAGAGAGGAGAGAATCTCTCTCTCTCTAAAAGCTACATCTAAATCCTAAAACTATGTATGAGTGTATATTGTATCAAGTATATAGTCTATATCTCCATGAATGGATGGATCTCTCCATTTATAATCCTTTAATCTGTATTTTCTGGGCTTGGATCTGGGCAAAAAAAGGCCCATAAGTTGCTGGGGCCGACTTCTGCAAATTCTGCAGATCGCGCACGTCACGCGTCCGCGTGGGTCACGCGGTCACGTCATTTGGAGTTTTGCTCTTCCACGCAGTCGCGTCAATCATGCGTCCGCGTAAGTTGTGTTTCGCACGTCACACGTTTGCCTCATCCATGCGCTCGCGTCGATTCTCTTTTGCGCGAACCACGCATTCGCGTCGTCCATGTGGACGCGTCACTGCTAGTTCCTCCAGGGACTCCAATTTGTGCTTTTCTTCCATTTTTGTATGTTTCCTTTCCATCCTTTAAGTCATTCCTGCCCTATAAAACCTGAAAGTACTCAACACACAAATCACGACATCGAATGGTAATAAAGGATAATTAAATTTGGTAATTTTAAAGCACAGGAAACATGTTTTCTCATATGTCATATCCTAAGGAAAGAATTGTAAAACCATGCAAATTCATATGAATAAGTAGGTGAAGAGTTGATAAAATCATTTAATTTAAATACAAGATTTGTCATGAAATAGTGGTTTATCAGAGATCAAGACCAGTCATCATCAAACAAATCAAATCATGCACAAATTCACGTTATTGTACTCGAAATGGAACTTGTGGACATCCTAACCTAGTCACCATAGCTTCATGAGTAGCATTATGCACTTTCAAATCACAACCTAAAACCATCATTCTCAATCCTAACTTATTAGCCTTTACAAATGCAATAAATGAATGTGTTGCTCCTGAATCAAATAAGGCATTTAAGATTTTACCAACCATTTCACAGTTATCTCTAATCAATGTCTCTGATCCCTCAGAATCTACTGCAGAAGTGGTATAAACTCTCCCCGGCTGTTGCACCCTACCAGACTCATATTTCTTCTTTTCTGGACAATTACTAGCCAAGTGCCCGGGCTGTCCACAAAAATAGCATACCCCAAGTCCTGATCTGCACGGAACTCCAAGATGATACTTCCTGCACCTCTGACAGCTCAAATCCTGCTGTGGCTGCTTTCCAAACCTTCTTCCTTGATTAACATTAGTATTCGGTCTTCTGTAGTTGCCTTGGCCTTGATTCTATTGCGGAACAAAGCTTCCACGCTTGAAATTTCTACCTATCGGAGTAAAATTTCTCCCTCAAGTCCTTTGGAAAGGCACCCTCAAACTTCCTTTCTCTACTGTCGCCTTCCTCACACATTCTTCAGTCACCCTACTCTTATTCACTAATTCAGAAAACACTCTGATCTCCATTGGAGCAACGATGCTCAGAATATCGCTCCGAAAACCTCCCTCATACTTAATACATTTTCACTCAGCAAAATCTTCAGGCGCACCTTGACAGATACAAGAAAATTGACATAACTCCTCAAACTTGCTGGTATACTCAATAATAGTCATTTGGCCTTGCTTTAATTGCATTAATTCAAGTTCATTGACATTTCTGACCGAATTAGGAAAGTATTTCTTATAGAACTCTGTTCGGAAAACCTTCCAAGGAATCACAGTGCCATCTGGCTAGAAGATATGTCGTGTTTCTTTCCACCAATACTAAGCCTCGCCTTGTAGCTAATAAGTTCCAAACTCAATCCATTCCTCCTTAGGGACCTGTTGAGCTTGCAGTGCCCGTTCTACAGCCTAAATCCAATTGTCTGCATCAGTGGGATTTGAGGTTCCCTTGAAGGTCAGAGGGTGAACCTTCAGAAATGTAGCAAGTGCCATAGGGCCTTCTTTGTCATTATTCTTCCCGTGGTTACCGTGATTTATTTGATTACCCAGTGACTCAGCTGTCGCTTGCATAGCTGCAGCCATATTTCCCAGGGCAGCCATAAAGTCTATTGGATCATTCCCTACTTGGCCAGGATTAACAGTGCCTATCCTACCTCTACCTCTCCCGCAACCGCGTCCGCGAGTCGACATCTGGTCCCTATACATACCAAACAAGTGATATTAAATTGATCAGTCTCAATATCGCAGGTCTAATGCTTTATGTTCCAAATCCATGCTCACAAACGTTTATGCCATATATATCAGTCAGATATCTTAATAGCACATAAACACATATACAGAGAATGCACATAAATATAGCCAGTCCATCTTTCAGGCTCTATGAGAACGAACTGCTCTGATACCATAGTGTAACACCCTACCACACGGAGATTTACGCTTAAGCCTTAAAACAGAGGTGGTATGGTATTACGACCTTTAAAATAAAATGTGTACATATAATAGCATAAAGAATATAATAAACTAGGAGCCTTGAAGAACACAGGAAATAAAAATCACGAAATAAAACCGCAATGCTTAGAAAATGAGTTAGCCTGCGTACTAAGAAAACTATAGTTATCAAGCATAAGATAACAAAAGTAGGAATAGATGGCCAAAGATACAAAATAACAAGCTTCTAACTCAGCCCGAGAAGTCAAAGTTGGCCGGAGAATATTTACACATATATATACATATTCAAAACCCAAATTTACATAAACAAAATCCTGTCTCTCCATAAGCCTCTAAGAGGGTCAAAAGGAACAAGTCATGCTGAGAGAACACTAAGTACATATATACATAACTATACAACAAAAGTAACCCGATAACCACTTCACTTCAGAAGTTCAGACGCCTAAAGGGGTGTCTCTCGACCTATGATGAGCGGATAATTTGTATGCTTTTTGGCATTATTTTTAGTATGTTTTTGGTATGATATAGTTAGTTTTTAGTATATTTTTATTAGTTTTTAGTTAAAATTCACTTTTCTGGACTTTACTATGAGTTTGTGTGTTTTTCTGTGATTTCAGGTATTTTCTGGCTGAAATTGAGGGACCTGAGCAAAAATCTGATTCAGAGACTAAAAAGGACTGCAGATGCTGTTGGATTCTGACCTCCCTGCACTCGAAGTGGATTTTCTGGAGCTACAGAATCCCAATTGGCGCGCTCTCAACGGCGTTGGAAAGTAGACATCCTGGGCTTTCCAGCAATATATGATAGTCCATACTTTGCCCAAGATTTGATGGCCCAAACCAGCGTTCAAAGTCACCCTCAGGAATCCCAGCGTTAAACGCTGGAACTGGCACCCATATGGGAGTTAAACGCCCAAACTGGCACTAAAGCTGGCGTTTAACTCCAAGAAGAGTCTCTGCACGAAAAATGCTTCATTGCTCAGCCCAAGCACACACCAAGTGGGCCCGGAAGTGGATTTTTATGTCATTTACTCATTTCTGTACACCTTAGGCTACTAGTTTTCTATAAGTAGGACCTTTGACTATTGTATTAGGAGTCTTTCGATCTTTGGATCTTTTGATCATGTTTTTATGATTGAACCCTCTTTGGGAGGCTGGCCATTCGGCCATGCC
Source organism: Arachis hypogaea (assembly GCF_003086295.3). NCBI lineage: Eukaryota > Viridiplantae > Streptophyta > Magnoliopsida > Fabales > Fabaceae > Arachis > Arachis hypogaea. The sequence goes on from NC_092039.1 coordinate 104,633,832, forward strand.
TAGACCTTGTTCTTATGTATTTTCAACGGTGGAGTTTCTACACACCATAGATTAAGGTGTGGAGCTCTGCTGTACCTCGAGTATTAATGCAATTACTATTGTTCTTCCATTCAATTCCGCTTGTTCTTTATCCAAGATATCACTTGTTCTTCAACTTGATGAATGTGATGATCCGTGACACTCATCATCATTCTCACCTATGAACAAGGTGACTGACAACCACTTCTGTTCTACAAGCAACCAAGGCTCTAGTGAATATCTCTTGGATTCTTGATTGCACGATGCATGGTTGATCGCCTGACAACCGAGTGCTCGTCTGACAAACGAGCCAACCATTCCGTGAGATCAGAGTCTTCGTGGTATAGGCAAGAACTGATGGCAGCATTCAAGAGAATCCGGAAGGTCTAACCTTGTCTGTGGTATTCTGAGTAGGATTCAATGACTGAATGACTGTGACGTGCTTCAAACTCCTAGCGGGCGGGGCGTTAGTGACAGACGCAAAAGAATCAATGGATTCTATTCCGGCCTGACCGAGAACCGACAGCTGAATTCCGCTATGCTGTGACAGAGCATATGCAATCGCTTTCACTGAGAGGATGGGAGGTAGCCATTGACAACGGTGAAACCCTATACAAGCTTGCCATGGAAAGGAATGAGAAGGATTGGATGAAGACAGTAGGAAAGCAGAGAGACGGAAGGGAAGGCATCTTCATGCGCTTATCTGAAGTTCCTACCAATGAATTACATAAGTATCTCTATCTTTATCTTTGTGTTTATTTTCGTTCATCACCATTACCATTTGAGTTTGCCTGACTAAGATTTACAAGATGACCATAGCTTGCTTCAATACTAACAATCTCCGTGGGATCGACCCTTACTCGCGTAAGGTTTATTACTTGGACGACCCAGTGCACTTGCTGGTTAGTTGTGCGAAGTTGTGTAATGCCATGGTATTGAGCTACCAAGTTTTTGGGGTTCATGACCGGGGATTATGAGAGTTGTGAAAAAGTATTGTTCACAATTTAGCGCACCAAGTTTTTGGCGCCGTTGCCGGGGATTGTTCAAGTTTTGAGCAAGCTTTTGGTAACATCAGTGCCAAGATCCGGCAACAACACCAAGTTTTTGGCGTTATTGCCAGGGATTGTTCTAGTTTGGACAACTGACGGTTCATCTTGTTGCTTAGATTAGGTATTTATTTTTTTTCGAAATTCTTGAAGATGAATTCTAGAGTTTCATGATGATTTGTTGAAATCTGGCTGGCTGAGAAGCCATGTCTAATTTCATTTGACCGAGGTTTCAACTTATCACCACAAGAGTTTGTTGATTTTTATCAAACTTGCTCTTGGAGCAGTGATCTGCTAAGGCTTAGCTGGCCTTTGGCCATGTGTAGTGTTTTGGACCGAAGCTTTCTTTGAAAGCTTGGCTGGCTGTGAAGCCATGTCTAATTCCTGGACCGGAGTCTTAGACTAGCATTGCACTGATTCCTGGAATTCTCATTAAGAATTTTGATACCTTTTTCCACTTAATTTTCGAAAAACACAAAAAAATTTACAAAATCATAAAATCCAAAAATATTTCTTGTTTGAGTCTAGTGTCTCATCATAAGTTTGGTGTCAATTGCATGCATTCATATGTCTTAGTGATCTTCAAGATGTTCTTGATGATTTACTTGCTCTGATCTTTGAATTCTATTGACTTGAGTGTTTTGTGTGTCTCATATGCATTTTCATTTTGTTAGTGTCAGTAGTATACAAACTGCTAAGTTTGGTGTCTTGCATGCATTGTTATTTGATTCTTGTTGCATTTTGATTTTTCCTTATTATTAAAAATCCAAAAAAATATTTTTTATTTGTGTCTTTTCAAGTCAATAATACAGAAAATTGAAGATTCAGAACATACAGCAGAGGAATTGCACAGAAAAAGCTGGGCGTTCAAAACGCCCAGTGAAGAAGGACAGACTGGCGTTTAAACGCCAGCCAGGGTACCTGGTTGGGCGTTTAACGCCCAAAAGGGTAGCATTTTGGGCGTTAAACGCCAGAATGGATACCATTCTGGGCGTTTAACGCCAGGATGGCACAAGGGGGAAGATTTTGTTTTCAAATCAATTTTTTTTCAAGTTTTCAAAATCTTTTCAAAATCAAATCTTTTTCAAATCAATTTTTCAATCAAATCTTTTTCAAAATCAATTTCTTTCCATTCTTAAAGATACTTACTATCAATTAATGATTTGATTCAACATTTCAAGTATGTTGCCTTTTCTGTTGAGAAAGGTTTAATGCTTGAATCATATCTTTTCTTGTTAGTCAAGTTTTTAATTTTCAAATCAAATCTTTTTAAAATGTTTTTCAAATCATATCTTCTCAATCACATTTTTTTTAAAAAAAAAAACCAATCATATCTTCTTAACCACATCTTTTTCAAAATAGTTTTCAATCAAATCTTTTTGTTTTCTAATTTCAAAATCTTTTTCAAAAATCACTGGATTTCTTTTCCATTTTCATTTTCGAAAATTGAGTAATGTTTTTCAAAAATGTTTTCAAAATTTTTCACTTAATTTTCGAAAATCACTCCCCTTCTTCTCACATCCTTCTATTTATGGACTAACACTATCCCTTAATGCAAAATTCGAACTCCATCTCCTTTGATAAGTTCGAATTTTCTACTTCTGTCTTCTACTCTTCTTTTTCTCTGACACTTCAAGGAATCTCTATACTGTGACATAGAGGATTCCACATTTTCTTGTTCCCTTCTCTTTCTTATGAGCAGGAGCAAAGACAAAGGCATTCTTGTTGAGGCTGATCCTGAACCTGAAAGGACCTTGAAGAGAAAGCTAAGAGAAGCCAAAGCACAACTCTCTTTAGAAAACCTGAACGAATTCTTCAAGGAAGAAGAACTCATGGCAGCCGAAAACAACAACAATGCCAACAATGCAAGGAAGGTGCTGGGTGACTTTACTGCACCTACTCCCGACTTCTATGGGAGAAGCATCTCTATCCCTGCCATTGGAGCAAACAACTTTGAGCTTAAGCCTCAATTAGTTTCTCTAATGCAACAGAATTGCAAGTTCCATGGACTTCCATTGGAAGATCCTCATCAGTTTTTAGCTGAATTCTTGCAAATCTGTGACACTGTTAAGACCAATGGGGTTGACCCTGAGGTCTACAGACTTATGCTATTCCCTTTTGCTGTAAGAGACAGAGCTAGAACATGGTTGGACTCTCAACCTAAAGAAAGCCTGGACTCTTGGGAAAAGCTAGTCAATGCCTTCTTGGCAAAGTTCTTTCCACCTCAAAAATTGAGTAAGCTTAGAGTGGAAGTCCAAACCTTCAGACAGAAGGAAGGAGAATCCCTCTATGAAGCTTGGGAAAGATACAAACAATTAATCAGAAAGTGTCCTTCTGACATGCTTTCTGAATGGAGCATCATAGGTATTTTCTATGACGGTCTCTCTGAACTGTCCAAGATGTCTTTGGATAGCTCTGCTGGAGGCTCTCTTCATTTGAAGAAGACGCCTGCAGAAGCTCAAGAACTGATTGAAATGGTTGCAAATAACCAATTCATGTACACTTCTGAAAGAAATCCTGTAAACAATGGGACTAGTCAGAAGAAAGGAGTTCTTGAGATTGACACTCTGAATGCCATTTTGGCTCAGAACAAAATATTGACTCAACAAGTCAATATGATTTCTCAAAGTCTGTCTAGAATGCAAAATGCACCAAGCAGTACTAAGGAAGCTTCATCTGAGGAAGAAGCTTATGATCCTGAGAACCCTTCAATGGAAGAGGTGAATTATATGGGAGAACCCTATGGAAACACCTACAATCCTTCATGGAGGAATCATCCAAATCTTTCATGGAAGGATCAACAGAGACCTCAACAAGGTTTCAATAACAATAATGGTGGAAGAAACAGGTTTAGCAATAGCAAGCCTTTTCCATCATCTTCTCAGCAACAGACAGAGAGCTCTAAGCAGAATACCTCTGACTTAGCTACCATGGTCTCTGATCTGATCAAAACCACTCAAAGTTTCATGACTGAAACAAGGTCCTCTATCAGAAATTTGGAAGGACAAGTAGGTCAGCTGAGCAAGAAAATTACTGAACTCCCTCCAAGTACTCTCCCAAGCAATACTGAAGAAAATCCAAAAGGAGAGTGCAAGGCCATCAACATGGCTGAATTCTGGGAGGAAGAAGAGGCAGTGAACGCCACTGAGGAAGACCTCACTGGACGTCCACTGGCCTCCAATGAGTTCCCCAATGAGGAACCATGGGAATCTGAGGCTCAAAATGAGACCATAGAAATTCCATTGGACTTACTTCTACCATTCATGAGCTCTGATGAGTATTCTTCCTCTGAAGAGGATGAGTATGTCACTGAAGAGCAAGTTGCTAAATACCTTGGAGCAATCATGAAGCTAAATGACAAGTTATTTGGAAATGAGACTTGGGAGGATGAACCCCCTTTGCTCACCAAGGAACTGGATGACTTGTCTAGGCAGACACTGCCTTAAAAGAGGCAAGATCCTGGGAAGTTTTCTATACCTTGTACCATAGGCACCATGACCTTCAAGAAGGCCTTGTGTGACTTAGGGTCAAGTGTAAACCTCATGCCCCTCTCTGTAATAGAGAAGTTAGGGATCTTTGAGGTTCAAGCTGCAAAAATCTCACTAGAGATGGCAGACAACTCAAGAAAACAAGCCTATGGACTTGTAGAGGATGTTCTGGTTAAAGTTGAAGACCATTACATCCCTACTGATTTCATAGTCCTAGAGACTGGGAAGTGCATGGATGAATCCATCATCCTTGGCAGACCCTTCCTAGCCACAGCAAAGGCTGTGATTGATGTTGATAGAGGAGAGTTGATCATTCAAGTGAATGAAGAATCCTTGGTGTTTAAGGCCCAAGGATATCCCTCTGTCATCATGGAGAGGAAGCATGAAGAGCTTCTCTCAAAACAGAGCCAAACAGAGCCCCCACAGTCAAACTCTAAGTTTGGTGTTGGGAGGCCACAACCAAACTCTAAGTTTGGTGTTGAACCCCCACATTCAAACTCTAAGTTTGGTGTTGGGAGGTTCCAACACGGCTCTGAGAATCTGTGAGGCTCCATGAGAGTCCTCTGTCAAGCTAATGACAATAAAGAAGCGCTTGTTGGGAGGCAACCCAATGTTTTATAATTAACTATTTTCCTTTGTTATTTTCTCTTTTTTTGTAGGTTGATGATCATAAGAAGTCACAAAAACAATGAAAAAAGCAAAAACAGAATGAAAAATAGGAAGAAAAACAGCACACCCTGGAGGACGCACCCACTGGCGTTTAAACGCCAGTGAGGTTAGCTGGTGGGCGTTTAACGCCCAGTCTGGCACCATTCTGGGCATTTAATGCTAGAAAGGGCACCAGACTGGCGTTAAACGCCAGAAAGGGGCAAGATGCTGGCGTTAAACGCCAGAAATGGGCACCAGCCCGGCGTTTAACGCCAGAAATGGCACAAAACGTGATTTTGCATGCCATTTGGTGCAGGGATGACTTTTCCTTGACACCTCAGGATCTGTGGACCCCACAGGATCCCCACCTACCCTACCACTCTCTCTCTTCTTCACCAATCACCTCAACACCTCTTCCCCAAAAACCCCTCACCTATCAAATCCCATCTTTCTCTTCACCACTCACATCCATCCTTCATAAAACCCCACCTACCTCACCATTCAAATTCAAACCACTTTCCCACCCAAACCCACCCTCAAATGGCCGAACATCTCTCTCCCCCTCTCCTATATAAACCCTCCTTCACTCCTTCATTTTCACACACCTTAAACACTACTTCTTCTCCCTTTTGGCCGAACACAAAGCCCTCTCCATCTCCTTCATTTCTTCTTCTTCTACTCTCTTCTTTCTTCTTTTGCTCGAGGACGAGCAAACATTTTAAGTTTGGTGTGGTAAAAGCATTGCTTTTTGTTTTTCCATAACCATTTATGGCATCCAAGGCCGGAGAAACCTCTAGAAAGAGGAAAGGGAAGGCAAAGGCTTCCACCTCCGAGTCATGGGAGATGGAAAGATTCATCTCAAGGGTGCATCAAGACCATTTCTATGAAGTTGTGGCCTTGAAGAAGGTGATCCCCGAGGTCCATTTTTCACTCAAAAAGGGTGAATATCCGGAGATCCGACATGAGATCCAAAGAAGAGGTTGGGAAGTTCTTACCAACCCCATTCAACAAGTCGGAATCTTGATGGTTCAAGAGTTCTATGCCAATGCATGGATCACCAAGAACCATGACCAAAGTGTGAACCCGAATCCAAAGAATTATCTTACTATGGTTCGGGGGAAATACTTGGATTTTAGTCCGGAAAGTGTGAGGGTGGCGTTCAACTTGCCTATGATGCAAGGAGATGAACATCCTTACACTAGAAGGGTCAACTTTGATCAAAGGTTGGACCAAGTCCTCACAGTCATATGTGAAGAGGGCGCCCAATGGAAGAGAGATTCAAGAGGAAAGCCGGTTCAATTAAGAAGGCATGACCTCAAGCCCGTGGCTAGAGGATGGTTAGAGTTCACACAACGCTCAATCATTCCCACTAGCAACCGGTCCGAAGTTACCATAGACCGGGCTATCATGATCCATAGCATCATGATTGGAGAAGAAATAGAGGTTCATGAGGTTATAGCCCAAGAACTCTATAAGGTGGCGGACAAGTCCTCTACCTTGGCAAGGTTAGCCTTTCCTCATCTCATTTGTCACCTCTGTTATTCAGTAGGAGTTGACATAGAGGGAGACACCCCCATTGATGAGGACAAGCCCATCACTAAGAAGAGGATGGAGCACACAAGAGATCCCACTCATCATGAGATCCCTGAGATTCCTCAAGGGATGCACTTTCCTCCACAAAACTATTGGGAGCAATTAAACACCTCCCTAGGAGAGTTGAGTTCCAACATGGGACAACTAAGGGTGGAGCATCAAGAACACTCCATCATCCTCCATGAAATTAGAGAAGATCAAAGAATCATGAGGGAGGAACAACAAAGACAAGGAAGAGACATTGAGGAGCTCAAGCACTCCATAGGATCTTCAAGAGCAAGAAAGAGCCGCCATCACTAAGGTGGACCCGTTCTTTGATTTCCTTGTTCTTTATTCTTCTGTTTTTCGAATTTTATGCTTATGTTTATCCATGTTTGTGTCTTGTGATCACTAGTGTCTTAGTGTCTATGCCTTAAAGTTATGAATGTCTTATGAATCTATCACCTTTCTTAAATAAAAATGTGCTTAATTGATAAAAGAAAGAATTGCATGAATTTTGAATTTTATAACAGTTTAATTATTTTGATGTGGTGGTAATATTTTTGTTCTTTGAATGTATGCTTAAACAGTGCATATGTATCTTGAATTTGTGATTTATGAATGTTGGCTCTTGAAAGAATGATGAAAAAGGAGACATGTTACTGAGGATCTGAAAAATCATCAAAATGATTCTTGAAGCAAGAAAAAAGCATTTCTATTCAAAAAAAAAACGAAAAAATAGAGAAATAAGAGTTGTGATCCAAGGCAAATAAGAGTGTGCTTAAGAACCCTGGACACCTCTAATTGGGGACTTTAGCAAAGCTGAGTCACAATCTGAAAAGGTTCACCCAATTATGTGTCTGTGGCATGTATGTATCCGGTGGTAATACTGGAAGACAGAGTGCTTTGGGCCACAGCCAAGACTCAATAAGTAGCTTTGTTCAAGAATCATCATACTTTACTAGGAGAATCATTAACACTATCTGGATTCTAAGTTCCTAAAGAAGCCAACCATTCTGAATTTCAAAGGATGGAGTGAGATGCCAAAACTATTCAGAGGCAAAAAGCTAAAGCCCCGCTCATCTAATTAATACTGATCTTCATAGATGTTTTTGGAATTCATTGCATATTCTCTTCTTTTTATCTTATTTGATTTTCAGTTGCTTGAGGACAAGCAACAATTTAAGTTTGGTGTTGTGATGAGCGGATAATTTGTATGCTTTTTGGCATTATTTTTAGTATGTTTTTGGTATGATATAGTTAGTTTTTAGTATATTTTTATTAGTTTTTAGTTAAAATTCACTTTTCTAGACTTTACTATGAGTTTGTGTGTTTTTCTGTGATTTCAGGTATTTTCTGGCTGAAATTGAGGGACCTGAGCAAAAATCTGATTCAGAGACTAAAAAGGACTGCAGATGCTGTTGGATTCTGACCTCCCTCTACTCGAAGTGGATTTTCTGGAGCTACAGAAGCCCAATTGGCGCGCTCTCAACGGCGTTGGAAAGTAGACATCCTGGGCTTTCCAGCAATATATGATAGTTCATACTTTGCCCAAGATTTGATGGCCCAAACCGGCGTTCAAAGTCACCCTCAGGAATCCCAGCGTTAAACGCTGGAACTGGCACCCAAATGGGAGTTAAACGCCCAAACTGGCACTAAAGCTGGCGTTTAACTCCAAGAAGAGTCTCTGCACGAAAAATGCTTCATTGCTCAGCCCAAGCACACACCAAGTGGGCCCGGAAGTGGATTTTTATGTCATTTACTCATTTCTGTACACCTTAGGCTACTAGTTTTCTATAAGTAGGACCTTTGACTATTGTATTAGGAGTCTTTCGATCTTTGGATCTTTTGATCATGTTTTTATGATTGAACCCTCTTTGGGAGGCTGGCCATTCAGCCATGCCTAGACCTTGTTCTTATGTATTTTCAACAGTGGAGTTTCTACACACCATAGATTAAGGTGTGGAGCTCTGCTGTACCTCGAGTATTAATGCAATTACTATTGTTCTTCCATTCAATTCCGCTTGTTCTTTATCCAAGATATCACTTGTTCTTCAACTTGATGAATGTGATGATCCGTGACACTCATCATCATTCTCACCTATGAACAAGGTGACTGACAACCACTTCTGTTCTACAAGCAACCAAGGCTCTAGTGAATATCTCTTGGATTCTTGATTGCACGATGCATGGTTGATCGCCTGACAACCGAGTGCTCGTCTGACAAACGAGCCAACCATTCCGTGAGATCAGAGTCTTCGTGGTATAGGCAAGAACTGATGGCAGCATTCAAGAGAATCCGGAAGGTCTGAATAGGATTCAATGACTGAATGACTGTGACGTGCTTCAAACTCCTAGCGGGCGGGGCGTTAGTGACAGATGCAAAAGAATCAATGGATTCTATTCCGGCCTGACCGAGAACCGACAGCTGAATTCCGCTATGCTGTGACAGAGCATATGCAATCGCTTTCACTGAGAGGATGGGAGGTAGCCATTGACAACGGTGAAACCCTATACAAGCTTGCCATGGAAAGGAATGAGAAGGATTGGATGAAGACAGTAGGAAAGCAGAGAGACGGAAGGGAAGGCATCTTCATGCGCTTATTTGAAGTTCCTACCAATGAATTACATAAGTATCTCTATCTTTATCTTTGTGTTTATTTTCGTTCATCACCATTACCATTTGAGTTTGCCTGACTAAGATTTACAAGATGACCATAGCTTGCTTCAATACTAACAATCTCCGTGGGATCGACCCTTACTCGCGTAAGGTTTATTACTTGGACGACCCAGTGCACTTGCTGGTTAGTTGTGCGAAGTTGTGTAATGCCATGGTATTGAGCTACCAAGTTTTTGGGGTTCATGACCGGGGATTATGAGAGTTGTGAAAAAGTATTGTTCACAATTTCGCGCACCAACCTACATCTGAAAAACAACAACATAGTATAGGGTGAGAACCAGAGGTTCTCAGCATGGTAAAGGTGCCACACATATAAGATATAAGGTCCTAGGAATGCCAGAGGCAATCCTAGAATGCCGACACTCATATTAAAAAGCTTAAAATATTAAACAGAAACCATAAAAGGTGGTTTTCTAAGAGTATCTACGCCTAACTTAAATTAATCTTGAATCTAAGTCTTACCGCCTTTCCTCCATACCTCCATCTCCAATAATATAAACCAGACAAATAAGCTGATAAAGGCAAGCACAAGAAGATTACAAGTACTGCAAGTAACAAATATACATTTAACATAGCAAGTACACTTAGGCATATCCAGTTAATGCACAAACAAGTAATTAAAGTAATATGCGCATGATGCATGCCTGTCTTATGGCTGATGAGTCTCATCTGTCAGTTATCAAGCCAACCCGACAAGTCCAGTTTTCTAAACCCTTGGACTGTCCCTCGACGTGCATCCCTAAGAGTCTATGCATATTGCTCGATGGGGATTAACATTCCCAGGAATTTATAAGTGCCCGGTCACCCTTACGTCGTAGGGTCAACAGAGTATCGAGTTTCGATCTGGTACACGTGGTAGCAAGCCATGGTACTTTACCTAAGGAATCTCATATCTAAGATCATTTGATTATTTAAGCCAAGTATTATACATAATCATTCATAACATTTCATATTCAATTCATCACTTTTTCAGCTTTACTTCACCTCCAAGATATCCCCATTTCCTAACTTCATTTGATTATCAGGCTTAATACTGTCATTTATGACTAGAAGAATGAAAATGGAGGTTTAGAAGTTTGAATTTATTTTGGAATCACAAAAATACGTGTGCTGAGAAACAAGGTGTGAGGGTACGCACACATGTGTGCGTGCGCACACTTACGTAAAAATCCAAGGAGAAGCGTACGCACCAGGTGGTGCGAGTGCTCCCAGCAGCACGCATAGTTGTTCCTGTGCGTATGCACGTTGGCGTGCGTGCGCACACTAGTTTGTGTATACATCAGGGTGTGCGAGTGTTCCCAGCAGTGGACTTTTCCCTGTGTGTGTGAGCACTATAGTATGCGTACGCACGTTTTCTGAAAATTTACAGGGGTGTACGTGCACACACTTGTGCGTACGCACAAGTGAAAACCTGACCCTGCTCAGAGCGCGCGCACAAGTGTGTGTGTGCCCACACACACTGAAGATCCTGGTTCTACCAGAACTAAACAAAACAGCTTTTTGTTCAAATCTTCCAATGCCCGTAACTTTTTTTATTCAAAATATTTTTCACCCGTTCTTCGAACGACGTAAACTTGACGAACTCAATTATCATTTAAAATAAATTGAAACAATTTAAGGGTCCGAAAGCCAAATTATAGCTCGCCGAAATTCGGCCCATAACCAAAATTTTACAAAACCTCCCAAACCTCATTTTCATTCAAAAATTCCATCCCATTCATCACCAAACATGCAATTATCAACACAATATGCCCTTCCTCATCATCATAACAACCACCATAATAATCATACCTCAAATCAACAATAATACACATACACTACCCAAATCCATCAACCAAAACCATAGCTTACAAATTCTAGGCTTATATGCTTATGTCCTCAAGTCATTAATCAATAATTTACTAAATCACTAACTAATCAACAAGCACCACACCAAACATATTTATCAACAAGATACTAAACAATAAATATACACATACATTCTAACCTATCCTATGGTCATCTAGCCTAAGTTTTCAAAGAACGTTATATATTAAATGCAAGAAATCTAAGCCATACCTTGGCCGGGTTCCACGTAGTGATCAAGGCAACTCACCAAAACAAACACAGCCCCAAAAGTTCAATAAAACGCTAGTGCTCAACCTCCACCAAATTCCAATGTCCATAATTTCAAACTCCAATTATTTATTCACAACCTAATACATATTCATAACACATGTACACCCAATTTAATATTCAAAGCACAAATTCAGAAAATTAAATAGAGTTATGGTATCTTCACCTTACCCAAGCTTCGTATAAGCAAGGGTGAACATTTTCCTCAAGCTAATTGGATCATAATACATCAGAAAGCAAAGAAATTCAACTTCACTACATAATTTTCGAAAATTGGGGGAAGGAGAGGCTGAGAATAATAAGGTGACTTCCCTATCAAATTTTTCTAGTAGAATCGTAGAGCTCGACGTGGTGGTCGCGTGGCCGCAAACGGTGCAGCGATCGAAGCTCTGAGCGAGAATTTACGTGGGTTTTATTTTGGCGTTAGGGTTGAATCTTCTTCTCTCCTTCACTGGCTGTGTTCAGCGTTTAATGCTGAATGGGGAGGAAGAAGATGAGCTTCGGCTTATTTAATTGTTTGTTCGGTTGGGCCCACAGGCCCGATTTGGGCTCGTTCAACTGGTCCGACCCATTCAGTCCAATCTTGGACCGAATTTTTTGAAATTAGTGTCAAAATTCTCGTTTTGATGAGTTCTATCCTAATTTAATATAATATTCATATTTCTAATTTTTTTATTAAAATTTAATTATCAACAAATTATCTACTAATTTAACGGGGTTTACATCTTAACTTTATATATGAAAACCCACTATATTAATAATCTTACCTTGGTCTCAGTTAAGTAATATTATGCCCATGACTTCTAATAAAATATTATTTTCTCTTCAATATTCTCATACATACCAAATTTTTATCTATTGAACTACATTTGTTATTTTTGTGGCCATTCTTCTTTTCTTTTTAACAGTTTATCTCTACTCGATTGTTCAAAAGTATATATGTGTGGCATATAGCCTCCTCACTCCAATAAGATGATCTTATATTTTAAGACATTGTTTTGATCAACTAATAATTAATTAAGGTGTTGAGTACCTTAATATAAGTTTTAATGCAATTACAATCTTTTATTTTAGTTTGGAAAAGTATAGGGAGACAATGAGTTTAGTGTACAATGTGTACAATATGAATAAAAAAGAAAGAAAAAGTATAGGTAGACAATGAAAATATTAAATAATGTGAATAATAGATATATCGGATATTCAATTCACTAGGTGTGCGGATGGTTATTCTAATACTAAGATTTAGGTGAGTAATTTGGGAATGTATTGTGTTTTAATTGAATTGGGCCAAATTTAGGGTCCATTGTTCATGTTGTTCAAGAAAGTCATTGGTTACCTAGCATAACCCAAAAAAATTAAGATTAGATGATAATTAATTTTTAATAATTTTTTATTTTGAATTAAAAAAATAAGAATTTGCAACAGGGCAGTTACGTATACGGCAACCCCCCTTCTCCGCATGTGATTTCACTTCTTCATAGTCTTCTTCTCACCTATTCTCTTACCTTCTCACCGGTCTGTCGCCGCCAGCAGCACTAGCCGACGCCGCCCTCCTCACCGCGGATGTCCGAGCACCCCCTTCACGCACAAAGAGTGATTCGCCCAACCTCTCTATGTTTTGCTTGCGCGCCGTAGCAACGGAAGATCGCGCCGCAACAACCCTATGCATCACCCATTGCCGGCCGTGCAAGCCCACCGTAGGCTGTCGCCTCCCGTCGCGCCATTCGAGATGCACGTTATCCCCGTGCTATATGTTCACATATCCATAATTAATGAAAATACAGAATCAATGGCAGAGATGGCAAACAATTTGTTGGTCTATGGCTTTGATTACTATATATCCACCATCAAAGAAGATATAGAATCTTTAGCTCTGTTTTCTCTCTTCTTTAACACCTTTGATTTAATTGTGCTCTCTTTCACAATCTAGTCGTTGTCAGCTCTCTCCACCCCACAAATGTGCTGGATGTTCAATTCACTAGGTATGTAGATGGTTATTTTATTCTTAATTAGATGGTTATTTTGTTTGATTCAGTTTAAGTATATACAATTAACAAATGCTGGATGGTCATTTCACTAGGTAGCCATATGATTATTTTAATAATTACGCAGATGGTTGTTTGATTATGATCTCACGACGGTAACAGGGGAGGGGGCTACAGGGGTGGTTGCCGGCTGGGGAGGAAGAGTGATTTGGGGGTGAAAACTGTTTGTAATTTAGGGTTTGGATGGTTATTTCTGAAATAACTGAATGTGAGTTTTTGAATTTAGGGGAATTTGTGGAGTGGTTTTCATTTTTTGCTCTTATAGGACTAAATAACCAACCCATTATTCATATTATCAAGATTCTTCGTTGTTTTCTTAGTGGAGTTTAGTTAATTTTTATGGCATTCTTATACTTGTCGTAGTCATAAAGAGAATAGCCATTAAAGTATATGAACCTAGTTTTCATGTTAGCCTTCTTCTATAACATGCTATATTTATATAAGATACTAGGGTTAATTAAGATAACATTCTCATATGAATAAAAAAGACTTAATTAACAGACTCTCTGATTAGTTGTGACTCAATTTATGAAGTCGATAGTGATATATATAAATAGTTGGAATCATTCTTAAAGAACACATAAAAGTTATTGATACATACTTTTGTTAACTTTAGTATATACAACAAAAATATATCTATATGAATTGACTTTTATTTATTGCATGAGATATTGATAATACACTAATCAAAGGAAACACCAAAAAATATTTGGTTTAAGAAAAAAGTTTGGTAACCAAATTTTCAGTCATAATTTGCCAAAATTTTTTAAAATTTACTTCATTTATATAACTGATGATACTGGGTAGCCAAAGAGTAATACACAATGTAAAAATAGCACAAAAATTACATTTTCTTGATAAGCGTGTGATATACGCCTCCTTATCGCTTACTCCTTTATCACTTACCCTTTTTCTACATACTTGGAGTCATTAATGTCATTCCCAAAATCCATTTCAGTTTCTCCTAAATCAAATCGCTAACATTCCTCAATCACATTTATATCCATTAACATGCATTTTCTCTCCAGAAAATTAACATCCAAAAAATTTGTCACATTAAACCGAGTGCATCACATAGCATTGTCTTCTACTCATAGAGGTATGTTATCTATTTATATTGTCATAAAAGTGCTTCATTATCAGCTATTGCATATGATTGAATTGGATGAAAAAAATGAAAATTTTAGTCTTTATTTTGCATTGAGGGATTCGTAGGGAGGAGAAAACTGTCGCAACTTCCAGTTGCAATGATGGCGTTTTATGGGTGGAGTTAATGAGATGGTTGCAAAAAAAGGGGGAGTTTGTGGTTTTACTCCTTTAAACACGCTGCAAATCAAACCTGTATAGTGTTTTTGACCCTTTTTTTTATCGACGGTTATGGTACGACACAATGCTCACATGTATGCATAATTTGAAAATTTATTTTATTCTATATTATTTCAATTTAACCTTTTTTTATTTGCTATTTTGCTCTCTATGTGTTGTGTTTTGTTTTAAGAGATTAACACTGAAATAAAAATGACACCATGATATATGTATATCTATGTATATAAACAATACACACTTTAATTTTTTTATTTTCAAGCCTTTATAAAAAATAGACTAATGAAACAGATCATATCTAACCAAATTATGATTTATATTAACTCTCAATTTATGTGAAATATATAAATAGTGACATTTAAATTCATATTTTAGCGATTAATCATGCTAAGTGTGTCAATTGTAAAGTAGCCATTGGATTCATGTTGCTTAAAAAATATGCATTAGTTTATTATTTTATTTGGAAGGGGTCTTTTATCTTCATGAGTATAATCATGAAACTTGGTGAAGCATTGACAATTGGACTTAGGTAGAATTGAAAATTGATTTTCTTAAGAAGACCTATGCATTGGTCAAGTAGCGTCAATTCGTAACTCTTACATCATGGATGTTATGCTAGTTATATTAAGCAAAGATGTTATTATAGCTATGTTAGTAATAAATATTGTGGGATGTTATGTTTAAGTTAATTGGTTAGTTAAGTATATATCCATGTTGCTCATGAATATGTGTTCAAAAAACAAGCATTAAGAATGGCTCATACCAGGAGCAAAAAAGATACACATAAAAGTAACATTCCGGAGAGAGGACGGCAAAAAAATATGGTGGACCGAAAAAGGTACGTTAATTGGTTAGCGGTGAATTAACAAGAAACTCACAATGTTGTGCTTTAATAGTAAATGTTAATTCTGAATTTCTCTTCGGTTGTCACTGTGTGCTGATTATGATTGTCTGTGTAAAAAACACTGGTATCTAGGTGCTCACCATGTTGTGTGGCTTCAGTTATGAAGCATTTAAGTTCAGAAGCGGACGGAGAGAAAATAAGAAAGGTGGAGAACATGGTCTTTGGCTGGCTACAATATGTGCCTGAATGGGCTGTCAACCAAGATATGATGGTGGTATTAGTATTATCATATAGTCGGAATGAGAAGTCATTGATTTTCGGTACTAGAAAAATTTTCATAATAGTTCAATCCATTGCACGGTGTTTTGGACTACCAAATTATTGTAAGTAATCCCCAAATAAAATAGAAAGAGAATAAAAAAAAGGTATTTTTTCACAATAATCTTGTTGAATATATTTTTTATATAAAATTAGCAAATAAAAATTTGTTCATTGACTCAATTTCTGTTTAATAGGGGAGAGTTTCAAAAATCCAGAAACACCAGCAGAGTACCGACTTTTTAACAGCTTCATAGAAAAGACACGGGCCGATTTCAAAGAGGATGTTATCATGATGTTATCTATTAGGCCAGGTACATTTACGATTAGCTAATTGTAGGGGTTGAGAGGTTTTAGGATGTGGGGAAGAATACAGTGAATGGTTGTAAGTTCGCGTTACTGGTGAGCCGTGTATCCTTAACCTTTGATTTGTTGTTTGTTAGTTTATAATATACTTTGATTATAGTAACTGCTTTAACTTTCAGATTAATATCTTCATGCCAAAAAGAATGGAGATTTAGAAAGATATAATGAGAGAGAATCGTGGATCATAGACTAGTCGCTTAGTGATCTGAAGACGATCGATGAAGAGGAAAGCACATCGCATTCAATGAGATATATGATAAATATATAATTTTCAATAGTGATAAGTGTGAAAAATATGTTAATTGGATCACTTCTTTTATGATCTAATGAAAACAAAGCTTATATTTTGTCCACTGCAGGGTCTTCTAAATTTAATTAGAAAGATGTTTGGGTTATCAAAGAAGCACAACCGTGTATCAAAGAAAGGATGCGTTAGGGAAAAAACAAGGTGTAAAAGAAAGACTCATAAAGAAACTTCCACGGGAGATGTGACTTAACTGACACACGGGCAGGACATGCATCAACTGCTAAATTTGATGAAGGTCTTTAAAAAATGCAAGTTAATGATTTTTCAGTATAAAATTTTATTGCTGTAACTTATCCCTTTTTAATAGTATACTAGTATAATTTTTTTTAATTTGGACATTTGTGTTAAAATAATTAATTATTACATTTGTATATAAAGTTTTATCATATATAGAGTTATTTTAATATATGTTTCCTACATATAATTTTGAGCTTAGTTGATAAGGATAGCAACTATAATCAATTTTTTTTATCTAATTTTAGAAGTGTGATATTAATTTTATAATTTGTAGATCTATCTTTAACTTTGTTCTTTTAAAACATCTACGTTATTATTAACAACTATTGCAGCTACTTATGTTGAGCATGGCAATTGACCTTACACATTTAGATGTATCTTTTTATCTTTTAGTATGTCAGTTCATAAATTAATAATTTTGAAACCTATGTGAGTATCGATGGATTAATATGTATAACATCATTTCTACTCTCCCTTATATGCATACTTAAAAACTTTGTTACTCAACTGCTTTGGTTTAATGTGTAACATATATGACAGTTTGTTAAGCGTTATTGCAAATAAATTAAGATCTTACTAATGTTAATACTAGTTACCGTGAACAGGAGTTCGAATAGCTGTATTTGTCATTTTAATTTGGATGTCATGTATGCCTAACACATGATATTATTCCTGTGCTCTTATAGATGTTAACTGTTTGGAATTGCAAATGTTACTATTCATTCTTTACTTGACTCTGCACAAAGAAACTTTGGGTAAACTTTCAAATTAAAATCATTATACATTTGAGAGTACTAGATTTACTTGATCGGATTAGATTTGGGTTAGGTGCCTTTTTTATTATTACCTATAGTTACTCAACCTCCAATTTATTTAAATAGAAATTGCAGTTAAGAGTCCCAAAAAGAATGTATTGGGGAGAATACAATGTGTATAAAGAAGACATGTAAGGAAACACCCACGGGGGATGAGACAATCTCCGACACACCTATTGGAAACGCAAGAGATAATAATATTGATGAAGGATTTTCAGAGAAAAGGCAAGTTAGTTGAATTTAACCATAATACGAAGTATTGATAATTATAGTAGGTGCACGACTTTTTATTTCTGACTCTTTCCTAGTTTGCGAGTGGTATGTTTAATCAACGAATGATGTTATATATCTAATCTTATGAATATTACACTACTTTCTTTACATTAGTTCGCGCTAAGTCCCTTTTGAAAATGCATACTTTCTACCAAACTAAAGTATAAAAAACTTGCACGAGAACTTGCAATAGGCACTAAATTAAGAGGACTTAAGCATTAATTAATGTGCAGGTATTCTGGAGAACTTGTAATGGTATTGTATGTTGCACCAGAATACCCAATTCAAGTTGACTTTCCAATCTCATCATTCTTGCTTGGCATCACTCAGTTGCACATACCAGACTCTTCGCTTGGATCTCCAGTAACAAACGAACCAAATGTGATTCCGAAACCCAAAGCACCAGAAAATATAAGAAAATCAGAAGATTTGGTGGAAACACCAATGCCATCAGGGGTACTGCAAGGCCTACAGGTGATGACACAAACAAGATATACAAGTGAGCAACAGATTGTAGACTTGCACAGAATATCACGCTCGCATGGATTCGAAGTGGTGATGTTTAGCTGCGGTGAATAGACCTGCAATCATTGGGCTAGCATAGAAGAGTAAGCGATACGATAAGACCGAATAAAAAAAGCGTGAATTAATTTTTAGTGTATTCCGCCGAGTTTAATGGTTAGTACAATCTGTCTTTAACCACTTAATATTAATTAATCCCCACAATTGCCTCGGTAAAGGATACTTTTGAAGATATAGAAAATCTTTATTTATGAGTTATCACTCTTCATTATTTTCTTAGGTGTTTAAATAATCAAAAATGGATTTGCAGGCGCTAAGATTGACTGATGATAATATTGAACAATGTGTAGGAATGAACACGGGATTTGTCCATGTTCTTAGTGGGTTGATAGGTTGCAGGCAGCACTGGTTCGATGCGAAAAAGGCAAAACAAATGAAATATGTAAGTAATTCATGTACTTACTTATAATCTATACACAAAATCTTCTTTTTATTACAAGCAAGTGATAAAAAACTATATGTTAACATGGTTTTTTCAACAATGAAATGGTTTGTTCTAGTGTGTCAAGATGATCACTGGTTACTATATGTGCTCCACTGGCATACTGATAACATATGGGTGCTTAGACTCCATGCACAATGGGCCACACTCCAAGCAGCAAAAACAAAATAGATAAATATGTTGTATGTTTTTTTAATTTTCTCCCTTATTTTTCTATTTGGCTTGTCATAGGAATTTCTTTTTCAAGAGTTGGCTGCAACTATAGACCAGAGTGTAGAATTCACAGCTGAGGGTTACGAGTGTTGGTATGAAACAATGATCCCAAAACAGCCAAATGGATAAGTGGGCTTGAGAGGAAAACTAATAAAGGTTAAAAGAAATCAACTGAAGCAAAATTTTAATATATTGACACGACTCTTTATTGTTTATGTTAGATAGGTGGAACTGTGGCATATATGTCATAAAATGAATGGAAATGTGGGATCTAAAAAGCTTCGGATGGATCAAACATGCCTATTTGAACGTGGATTAGTGTAATCCAAAACATATGCCAATGCTAATTTACGTATTCAATATATAACTACTCTTTTTGGATACATTCAATTTATAATTCCTGAATTTATATTTGTTTCTATAATGTATTTTATAACAAATAGATATATAC
Source organism: Arachis hypogaea (assembly GCF_003086295.3). Classification (NCBI taxonomy): domain Eukaryota; kingdom Viridiplantae; phylum Streptophyta; class Magnoliopsida; order Fabales; family Fabaceae; genus Arachis; species Arachis hypogaea. Next base: position 104,653,615 of record NC_092039.1, read on the forward strand.
ATGTTTATTATCACAAGTCTAGTTGTAATAAATTCGGAAGAAAATAGTAATTGACATACTAATTTGCAAAGACATCTCTAGAAGTGTGGTAGAAGGTGTACTCAATGTGCCATGTCGTCATGTGGAGGATAGGAGCAAGAAAAAAATACTAAAAATTCATGGACGAATCCAAGGATGATATCACTGATTCGAAGGATGAAATGGGATAAGAAAGCTAAATGGAACTATAAACAATAACTTGGGATTAGAATTGGTGTGCATGTGTGTTTACCGTTAATATGATTTCAGAGTTTTATGGATGTTATCATGAAATACATATGGATGTTATTGGGTTTAAATAAAAAAAGGAAGCATCTTTTTTATAAGTTAGCTATACTTGACAGCAAGCTAAATATCTCTACAAATAATTAATTAGCACTAGAGTTGATATGTTTTTATAAGTAAATACACACACATCAACTCTAGTCCCAATAACATCCATGTGTATTTCATGATAACATCCATAAAACTCTAAAATCATATTAACGGTAAACACACACCAACTCTAATCCCAAGTTATTGTTTATAGTTTCGTTTAGCCCATTCCCCCTTCAGTCTTTTTTTTCTTGCCCTTATCCTCCACATGTCGATGTGACACATTGAGTATTCCCTCTACCACACTTCTAGAGATGTTATCTTTGCAAATTAGTATGTCGATTATAATTTCCTTCCGAATTTTTGCCGCTGAGCCTGTGATAATAAACAGATGTATATTTGTTTGGTATAAAATACATTATAAAAGCAAATATAAATTCATTCATTATAAGTAGAATGCATCCAAAAAGAGTTATATATTAAATACGCAAATAAGCACCGGCATATGTTTTGGATTACACTAACCGTTGTCCAAATAAGCATGTTTGACCTGCCAAGCTTTTTGGATCCCATATTTCCATCTATTTTATTACATATATGCCACAGTTCTATCTATCCAACACAAACAATAAAGATCGTGTCAATATATTAAAATTTTACTTCAGTTGATTTGTTTTTACCTTTTTTTAGTTTTCATCTCAAGCCCACTTATCCATTTGCCTGTTTTGGGATCATTGTTTCATAGTAATACTCCTAACCCTCAGTTATAAATTTTACACTCTAGTCTACGATTGTAGCCAATTCTTGGAGAAGAAAGTTTTATGACAAGCCAGATAGAAAAAGAAGGGAGAAAAATTAAAAAAACATACAACACAAGAAACAAGTAACACCCAAAAAAATTCATCATCAAAATTCTATTATCACTTACAAGATATTTATCTATTTTGTTTTGCCGCCCAGAGTGTGGTCCATTGTGCATGGAGTCTAACACCCATAGATTATCAGTATGTCGGTGGAGCACATATAGCCACTAGTAATCATTTTGACACACTAGAACAAACCACTTCATTATTGAAAAAAGCATGTTAGCATATAGTTTTTTTATCACATGATTGTAATGAAAAGAAGATTTTGTGTATAGATGATAAATAATTACGTGAATTACTTACATATTTCATTTGTTTTTCCTTCCCCGCATCGAACCAGTTCTGCCTGCGGCCTATGAACCCACTAAGAACAGAGATAAATTTCGTGTTCGTGCCCACACATCGTTCAATATTATCATTAGTCAATCTTATCCTCTGCAAACCTATCTTTGATTATTTAAACACCTAAGAAAATAATGAAAAGTGACAATTCATAAATCTATACGCTCAAATGTATAAATGATTTTAATTCGAAAGCTTACCCAAAGATTCTTCATGCAGAGTAAAGTAAAGAATGAATATTAACATCCGCAACTCCAAACAGTTGACATCCATGAGGCCATAGGGATAACATCATGTGTCAGGCATACATAACATCCGAATTAAAATGACAAATATGAGCTATTCGAACTCTTACTCACGGTAACTAGTATTAGCATTAGTAAGATCTTTATTTTTTTGTAATAACGCTTAACAAACTGTTATACATGTTAACATTAAACCCAAAGTAGCTAAGTAACAAAGTTTTTAAGTATTCATATAAGGGAGAGTAGAAATAATGTTATACATGTTAATCTATCGATACTCACATAGGTTTCAAAGTTATTAATTTATGAAGTGACATACAAAAAAATAAAAAGATACATCAAAATGTGTAAGGTCAATTGCCATACTCCACATAAGTAGCTACAATAGTTTTTTAATGATAACGTATATGTTTTAGGAGAAAAAAAGTTAGAAATAGATCTATAAATTACAAAATTAATATCACACCTCTAAAATTAGATAAAAAATTAATTATAATTGCTATTTGTATCAACTAAGCTCAATATTAAAATTACTATATATATGTTAAAACTTTATATACAAATGTAATAATTAATTATTTTGACACAGATGTCCAAATTAAAAAATATATATATACTAGTATATATTGTTAAAAAGAGGCAGGTTAGAGCAATAAAATTTTATCATGTAACTAAAAAATCATTAACTTGCCTTTTTTTGAAGGATCTTCATTAAATTTAGCAGCTGATGCATGTCCAGCCCGTGTGTCGGTTAAGTCTCATCTCCCGTGGAAGTTTTTTTATGAGTGTTTCTCTTACATCTTATTTTTTTCCTAACGCATCTTCTCTTTGATACGCGATTGTGCTTTTTCGGTAGGGCAGACATATTTTCAATTAAATTTAGAAGACCCTCCAGTGGATAAATTATAAGCTTTATTTTTGTTAGAGCATAAAAGAAGTGATCCAATTAACATATCTTTTACACTTATCACTATTAAAAAACTATATATCTATCATATGCCTCACCGAATGCGATGTGCTTTCCTCTTCATCCAACGTCTTCAGATCACCAAGCAACCAGTCTCTAATCCATGATTCTCTCCCAATATATCTTTCTAAATCTCCATTCTTGTTAGCATGGAGATATATAATATGAAAGTTATAGCAGTTAGTATAATCAAAGTATATTATAAACTAACAAACAACAAATCAAAAGTTAGGTATATACAGCTCACCAGCAACACGAACATACAACCATCCACTATCTTCTTCTCCACATCCTGAAATCTCTCAATGCCTGTAATTAGCTGATCGTAAATGTACTTGGCCCAATAGATCTGCCTTGGATTCGATACATTAATGGTAGCCCGTATAAGTATGTTTGAAACGGTGGCCTTCGACGAGGGAAAGAACAAATATTTCGATATCAACATGATGAATTGTCTTCAGAAAATGATTCTATCATCATTGAACTGCATGGAGGAAGTGATAACATCCTTTTTCAAATTGGTCTGTGTCTTTTCTATGGAGCTATTAAAATGCTGGTACTCTGCTAGGGTTTTTGGATTTTTGAAACTCTCCCTTGCCAAATAGAAAATGAGTCAATGCACAAATTTTTATTGGCTAATTTTATATAAAACAATATTCAACAAGATTATTGTGAAAAATTTCTTTTTTTATTTTCTTCCTATTTTATTTGGAGGATTATTTACCATGGGTCAGTAGTCTAAAACACCGAACAATGGATTGAACTGTAATGGAAATTTTGTGGTGCCGGCGATCAATGACTTCTCATCTCGACTGTATGATGATGCTAATGCCACCATCATGTTTTGGTTGATAGCCCATTTAGGCACATATCGCAGCCAACCAAACTCTATGTTCTCCACCTCCCTCATTTTCTCTCCACCTGCTTTTGAACTTAAATGCTTCATAACTGAAGTCAAGCAACACGGCGAGCACCTAGATACCAATGTTTTTTACATAGACAATTATAATTAGCACACAATGATAACCGAGGAGAAATTCAGTATTAACATTTACTATTAAAGCACAACACCCCGAATTTCTTGTTAATTCACTGCTAATCAATTAACAAATATTTTTTGGTCCACCGGATTTTTTTTGCCATCCTCTTTTCGAAGTGTTACTCTTATGTGTATCTTTTTTGCTCATAGTACGAGTCATTTTTAATGCTTGTCTTTTGAACTCCTATTCATAAACAACACAGATATATACTTAACTAAATCATTTAACTTAAACATATCATTCTAAAATGTTTATTATTATCGTGGTTACAATAACATCTTTACTTAATATAACTAGCATAACATCCATGATGTAAGAATTACGAATTGATGATAATTGACCAATGCAAAAATCTTCTTAAGCAAGCCACATTTTTCAATATCTAAGTTCAATTGCCAATGCTTCAACCAAGTATCATATATTACTTCCTTTATATATATATATATATATATATATATATATGGTATACCTTACAATTTAATGAAGGAACTTTAGCCATACATAGCTGCTAGCACAACAGTGATATTCTTGTTTTATACCAAATTGAACAAACATGCTAATGGTCGTCTAGCTAGAATATATTATATAGATTATAGCAACTTTTTTTTAGATTATTAATTTACTATTTAAGCAATAAATAAAAAAATAGTTATTTTGTTGGTATTACAATATATAATTAAATGTACTTGCAAATTTTTTTATATTATTAACTGTGCATGAAAACCTAATTCAATTAAACATCAATAATTACAAATTTTTTTATTTTGAGAAAGAATTATTAAAATACAAAAATGTGCCAGTGAATAAAATTAAATAACTAGGAAGTATTGATATACCAGTACACGTATGTAAGTTGTTCACTCTTATCATACATGTCTTGTATAGCAAAAATGCCTATTCTGGTTTCTCCTTCAGTATGTAAGTGAAACCTATGAATATATAGCACCCTATTTGCACAAAATAATAATAATAATAATATCTCATGGTCAAATTTAAATCTTAATGTATTCATGAGAGTGACAAGAAATTATTTGTGATATTACATGTGTATAACTAACATTAAAAGAAAAATACATACGTAATCTTCTTTAGAAAATAGATAACTTAATTACCTACCTCGTCAAGTATAACAATGGAAAGTTTTGGTAGTTTATTGATTTGATTTGATTTTGTCATGGTCATTATCAAACCCTAAAACCATTTAGAGAGCCATATACTTACGGCGGTGCCGAAGGAGAGCTTGGCTTTGCGACCGTTGAGGAGGATGGTGCCGGAGAGGAAGGCATTGGCGGCAAGGCGAATGGAAAGAGCGTCGAGGAGAGTGGATTTTCCGGAGCCGGAGGGGGCCACGAGTGCAGTGAAGGTTCCAGGCTCAGCATAACCGGTTAAACCTTCTAGAACATTCTGCATCTCTCCGTTGCTGAGAGTGACCATAACCGTCAGATCCTTCTACGTCAGCCTGGCCGATACGTCTCCGATGAACTCCGTGTCCGTCTTCTCCCTGCAAAGAGTCTCATTCAGAGGACTCAACGCCGGAACCACCCCTCCTCCATTGTTGTTATTATTATTCCCCGAAGGTTTACTTGCCTCTATCTCCATAACCACTACTTGACTAGTTACTTTCGATTGATCAGAAACAGCATATAATATAGAGGCAAGAGAAAAAGGATAAAAGGGTAATTACAAGTGTACGTATGTTTATGTTTATAGACCTAAAAGGAGTGAATTTTAATGCCAAAACCGACCCCATTTAACTCGAGGCATATGTTATTAACTTATTATTAATATATATTTAATAATATTTTTTAACCGTGAATTTTATCTAATTCCCTCTAAAATAATATGTAAGTTATCTTTCATAATGTATCACATTTTAAGTGATCATCTACTTAATATACTAAAATTGGATTTTCCCCCAACTAATAAAGGTGAAGTATCGATCTCTCATGACTCCGTTTTCTCTCCAAAATGAACTTTTCTATTCTCTACTCTAAATTATTTTATAAAAAATATCTTTATTATAATTATATTATAATTAATATTTAATAAATAATACATAATTATACTAATTTAGAAACATATTTTTATTATAATTATATTAAATCAATATTTAATACATTATTAAATTATTTATCAATTATTAATTAAAAATATTTTTAATCATTTTATTAATAATAATAATAATAATAATAATAATAATAATAATAATAATATATGATAATAATAATTACCCGTGATATCATTTATTGAAAATAATATAACATAAAAATTTAAAATATCATTTATTGTATATAATTCATAAAAAAATATATTTCACTTTTATTATTGATGAGAAGATAACCTATTTATATTTTGATTAATTTCATTTATTATTATTATTATTATTATTATATTTAATTTACAGAAAGATAAATTAATAACTATATTATTATTTATCAATATATTAATATTGATAATGATTACATAAAAATTATTTATTTTTTAATATTTTTATATTATTTATTTTTTATATATTTTGATATATTTATAAATATTTTTTATTATTTTTATATGCTATATGTTTACCTCCACTATTTAAAATTTTTGGATCTGTCACTACTTTTGAGCGTGTTTCTTAATTTATTTTTTATAATTCATTAAATATAATTTATTACAGTAAATTAATTATATCAACTAATTGATTTGATTAGATATTTAAATATCACACGATTTATTATAATTCATATCAATCAAATAATTGTAATTTATTATATCAATTATTTTAATTCATTAATTTATAAGGTGCATAATAGTATAGATTATTTGTTACTTATAATGATTAAATACAATAAATACAGATTAATTTAGTTAAAAAAATCATTGTCTCATATGTTTTCCTATTTATTTTTTTAATTTATTAAATCCAATTAATTATAATAAATTAATTATATCAACTAATTAATTTAATAAATTATTTTTTAATTTATTTTTTTGAATTCAATAAATCAAATAAAATTAATTATTCTAATTATTTGTATCAACTAACTGATTTGATTAATTCTTAAAAATATTTTTATTTAATTTATTTAATACATGAATTATAACTGATTAGTTATTTAATTTTATTACGATAAATATCAAATTCTATTCCGAATATAAAATAATAAAATTTTATTCCTTCTATTTTTATTTTACCACTATAAAAGACCATATGTGCTAGAAGAAAATATCATTCATTTACCAATTACTCTTTCATTAGGTAGCTTTTACAACAATTCTTTTTCTTCCTATGAGGCGTTGTGGCAAGAAGTCAACTATCGTGGACACAAATCGTCACACACTCTTCAACTCCCGTGCTTCAGAGCAATATATGATATGTTATCCATGAAGCATTTATAGACCATGGTATTATCATGTATGCATAAATAAATAAAAATTTCTGTAATTAAACTTAAGTCATTTATCTGTTTGTGTGGTATATTATAGTGTGAAATTACTTTCAATCTGTGTTGTGCAATAATATTATGGTTTAATTTAAGATTTTGTTTTAGAACTGTGTTATGATTTTATCTCATCATTTTCTCTTAGATATCAAGTTGATGTATTTTTATTTATTATTATTGAAACGGATGTGATATAAAATTTGTAAAAAAAAAATAAAACTCTCACACTTAATTTATTTTATTGTAGTCTTTTATCTCTTCTATTTCTTTTTATTTTCTTCTTATTCATTTTATTTTTTTAAAATATCATATAATTTATTATAATTTATACTAATTAATTAATTATAATTCATTATATCAGTTAGTTTAATTCAGTAATTTATAATATGTATGATAAAATAGATTATTTGTTACTTATACGTTTATTCTTCTAAAATCTAAATTTGAATAATTATATTTTTAGTTTTAGTTATGAACAAAATATTATTAATAATAAATGATAATTAACTACTCATACTTTTAATCAAAGTGTTTGGATGATTTTTATATTTATTAATATTAATTATTGATTATTTTTTGTTAATAAATTGTATTATAATTTTATGTTAGTTCATAATTAATTAATGATTAATATTCATGAAGTTATGTTATTCTAAATTTTATATTTTACAAATATTTTATTTAAATGTATTTTAAACATAAAAATATATTATTTTTAATAATATCATACTTTTACTTTTTTTAATTATTCTAAATGAATATTTTATCAAATACTAATTAAAACCATCCTTCCTTTTATTTTTACTAATTTATTATCTAACTATTATATAAAATTAAAATCATATTAATGAATTTAATATTAAAGTTAATTTGACTTTTTATTTAGAGTGTTTTTCAATTTTTTTAGTCTAATCAACTAAAGCTATTCAATTATAAATAGTCACTTCTATCTTATTTTATATAATTAAGTAATTAAAATTACTAAAATTTAATAATACAATTCCGTTTTATATTTTTATATTTAGTTCAATCCATCTAAGCTATATAATAATCATTTTAATTTTTATATTTTATAATGTAATACTACATATATTAATAGTAAAATAATATAGTAAATTTTCATGTTTTAATATTAAATATAAAATTAATATGTACAAAAAATTTTAAACTTTTAAATCAATACGAATCATTGTAAATAATACTTATTCATGACATAAACAAAGAAATACAGAATCTTAAGTTTAGCATATAAAAATTTGGGAACATGTTATATGTACAAGTGTAATTGCATAGTATTATTTTTTAATGGTGTATACCAACAACTCTAATTTTATTTCATGGTCAAATTTAAAAAAAATCATGATTTTAAAGATAGTCAGGAAAAAACAACAAAATTAATAAAAAAAATAGTTAACTTATATTCTTCTATTAATTTATTTAATATATTAAATTATTTTTATTTATATTAAGATTAATTTAAATATTTTAAAATAAAAAGTATAATTAATTATAATTTACATCTTAAATTATGTTGAGTACATAATATTCTATTGTGCTGCTAAAAGTAAAAATGAGATAACAAATATAATTTTATCTTTTAATTCAGTATATTTATTTATATTTTATACTTTTTTTACGATTAATTTTGTACGGTGTTGGTATATTAAATAAAAATACCTGTTATAATAACAAAAAATAAAATAAAATTTCAATCAATAATTTTATATTCTTTACTTTTTTTTCAATTTTATTTTGGATATTAATTTATTACTAAAAGGTAGTAAAATTCTATTGATACTGAAATAAAGTTGCAAAAAGGTCCATAAAGTAAAATAAGTAAAATAATGTGATACCCATATTACAACATCCAAATAGAACAACCTAAGATCTAAAATGTTTATTTTTCTCTTTCTTGCAGTCTATTATATTATCAATTCTATTATATAAAAATCGATTTTTTACATTTAATGATAGAGTCAACGTAGCATGTTTCTGAGAGTGTTTATTAATTTATTTTGTTTAACTCATTAAATACAATTCATTATGATGAATTAATTATATCAACTAATTGATTTGATTAGATATTTAAATATTACACAATTTAAAATTATGTATATTGATTTGATTTTTATGATATATAAATTTAAGGAATAAATTAAAATAATATAACTTATTACTTATTTAATTTGAATACAACAAATACAAAATTAATTTAGTCAAAAGTTTATTATTTTCTAATCTTCTATACATAAAAATCACAAAACAAAATTGTAAAAATAATTTTTTTATCATTTTTGCTGTTTTAATTTTTTTTTCTTTGCTTTTTTATGTGTAATTTTATTTTACATTAACTTTGTGTATTTAATAACAAGATATACTCATATTAATTCTATCATATAATAATATATTTTTCTCCTATGTTAATCAAAGAATTTCAATAGTTATCAACTACATCTAATAGAATGACTGAGAAGTGAGAACTACGACAAGTTAAACCCATATTCAAAATGCTGAAACGAAGGAAAGAAAACAGTGAATATATGATTAAAGAAAAATATATAATAACAAGAAATATACTAAAACTGGATTTTTCCTCCAACTAATAAAAGTGAAGTGTCAATTTCTCATGAATTCATTTTTCCTCTAAAATGAAATCACTATTTTCTCTTCTAAATTTATTTTAGAAAAATATATTTATTATAATCATATTACAATTAACATTTAACGAATAATGCATGATTATACTCATTTAGGAAAATGTCTTTATTATAATTATATAAAATCAATATTTAATACATTATCAACTAATAAAAGTGAAGTGTCAATTCCTCGTGAATTCATTTTTCCTCCAAAATGAAAGCACTATTCTCTCTTCTAAATTTATTTTAGAAAAATATCTTTATTATAATTATATTACAATATTACAATATTACAATTATATTACAAGTAGCATTCAACGAATAATGCATAATTATAGTAATTTAGAAAAATAAAATAAAGTCTAGTAATTTATCTTTCGACTGCACACGTATGTAGAATAACTTTTAAGAAGGAGTCACGTATAGTAAATACGGTCGATGATTGTAATACTGTATACTAATATTGATATAACATTATTTCAGGTATATGTTTTGCAGGTATCAAAGAAAAATGTTGAGTTATTTTTTAGTGGGTTTAAATTATTTATTATTTATTAGAGAATTTTGTGCATTAGAATTCTCTAATAATTTATTATTTATTTTGAGCTGATTTTGATATGTTCTTACTTGACAGTAAAACAACATATAAAAAATTGTTGGTGGGTGTAACACCCTAACTTTTAGCACGTCATGATCGTACCAAAAGTAAGGCGTTACTGATTTATTTTTCGTATTTACTATTTAATACTGAACCTTTAGTTCGATTTCGCGTTTCAATTTTTAAGAAAAAGTCGAAAAGTTATGTTTCTATTAATTAAAATCATATATCAAAGATCTCCAAGAAATACTAGTCACATAGTTTGTAAGAATAATAAATATCATACAAAAGAATTTAAATGAAACTCAGATGCAACTCCTATCCCTCGGTATAAAATAAAATCTTAACTAACAAAGGCGATGAAATTCTAGGAATGCAACTCAACCATAAACTTAATTCAACTAAGACTAATAATCACCCGCAGCTTTAAACTGGGTCTTCGAACCTGTGTCACTGAAAGGGTGGAAGATTTTGGGGTGAGAACAAACCATGCGTTCTCAGTAGGGAATGCGAATGCCGTAAGAGTAATGAAATAAAATGCAAATAATTAACTTTACTCATTAAAACTATATTTTTATCAAACCTTTTGAAAATATTTTTTACTATTATTTTATATAATTAATTTCCTTCATTAAATTTCCGAACCTAAGACAAATCTCAATCACAACCTCAGTTCTCACACTACTAGAAAACAGCAGATTACAGACGGATTTTTTCGACAGAATTTTACTGTCTAAAATACCGACAGATTTTCGACAGATTTTCCGTCTGTAAAAAATAAAAAAAAATTTCACAAAATTTACCGACAGATTTTAACATCCCTCGGTAACTTTGTCGATAAAATTGAAATTGAAATGTGAAACTATCACCAATAACAAAATCCCTCTGTAACATCTAATAAATCCATCGCTAATTTAAAATAAGTTAAACCCTGATGAAACATACCATGATGGAACTTCATTCAACACAAATCACCGTTCATCTTCTCCTATCCTTCCTTTAAGCTTGCTCTTCTCCTCTCTCTTTGATTCGAGTTGAAAATAGGGCAAGTGTGACTTCTCCGTCGTTTCTGCTTTGTCGCCACACGTGTCGCACGAGCTCTTTCTGTCACTGCTCGCTTGCACGAGCTCCTTCCGCCGCTGCTCGCTCGCATGAGCTCCCTCCTCTGCTGCTTGCGTTGCACGAGCTCCCTCTGCCACCTCTCAGCTTATGTCTCTCTCTGTCTCACGCCATCCATCCTCACCGCTCACAGCCTCGTCGAGTCATCGCACTACAAAAAATGAAGTTTAAAATGGCATTTATATTATGGCGGTTCTTTAAAACCGCCATAATATTCAAGTATTATGGCATTTTATGATGTTGCCATAATTAATTTGAATAAAATAGTAATTTTTGGTAATTTTGGCAGTTAAAACCGCCATTATCAAACAGACAAACACATTGTTAAAAAAAAAGGCGCAAACGCCGAAAAGCAAGGAAGACCCAAATATGTTAAATTGAGTGTGTTCCCCAACAACGAAAACCCTAACACCCGTTGCCACCACCGTCAAATCCAAAAACGACGATCTGTGCTCTGCTCCGGCAACGTTCTGCACCAGCGACTGCTCCGGCAACGATCTGCTCCAGCGAATGCTCCGGCGACGATTTTCTCGGCGTTCTCCTCCGACGATATTGTGTGTTGTGAACTGAAATGTTGTCTCCAATGACGATCTCCTCTGGCGGCGCGTTCTCCTCCTTCAGCAAGCTTCTATGATTTGGATTTGATATGAATATTGCCACTCATCTCATTGCCGTCATTCATCTCTGCGCCATCGCAAGCAACACCTTTTTCAATCTGGCTCATCTCCTCGACGTGGCAAGCAACGCCGTTGTTGCTGCCTTCAGCAAGCTTCTACAGTTTGGTTTCGCGATCTCTATCACTTCTAATAGGTAACTCTTCGTTCTTTAGATCTACTTCATGCTCTAGTAGGAAGAAACAAAGAATGCTGGTTCTGTTTTTATTATTGTGTTTTTAACTTTCATTGATCTTTTGTGATGTTGTTGTTGTTAGCTTGTTATTGCTGCATTTTCTGTTGCGTTGTTGTTTTTTGCTTCTGATTTTATTTAGTTTGAGACCGAATATGTTGTATTGAACTGATTACTCTGCATCATTTGTCCAAAATTAGTACAAAACATGGCATGTGTGTATTTTCTGATGTAAGTGTTTGAATGATGGTTAAATGCAATAATGAAGAGACACAAAGCACTGCTAATCTGTTCCATGAATGTTGTGTTAATGTTTGAATGATGTAAGTGTGTATTTTGGCTTTCAATTTTTAATTTTCTTGCTGATGGAGAGGTATATAAAAGATCATAAAGGTGTTTGAACAATTTTTCTTCTGGACTGGAGACTTTTGCCCCTCAGAAATTCTAAAGGTGATGTTTACTATCTAGTTAAATAAAAGATGTTGAGAAAGCTTCCTCATTGTGAATGAGAGCACCAGATTTGCATGTAACTGGTGATATGATGAATTATTAATAATTAAAAAAAAAAACCGTTTTGATTGCAGATTCTGGTCCCTAGGATTGAAACCATGACAGAGCAATAAAGGTGTGCCAGGTGTGGAGTACATCATTTCTGATAGGATCTTTGAAGATCTGCCTGACGAGGAGAAGAAGCTTTGGCACTCTTATGCTTATGAGGTTTTTCACTTTCATTCTCTATTTTTATTTTATTTCCCTGTGTCATAAATATTTTATCTTAGACTGATTTGGATGGTGCAGGTCAAGTTGGGTCTATTAATAAGCCCAAGAGTTCCAGAGATGATTGCCATGCCTGAGCTTGAAAACCTTGCTAAATCCTATGGAAAATTCTGGTGTACTTGGCAGGCCGACAGAGGTTAACAATCTTTGTGTTATTATATTCTAGGAGTTTAATTAAGCTTAGTTTTGTGTGTTATTATTGGTGCAGAAGATAGGGTTCCACTGGGTGCACCAGCACTAATGATATCACCACAACCACAAGGGGTGAAGCCTAGGCTGGTGAGGCCAGATCTGGTGCATCAGAGGGATGCAAAGTATCATGTTTCCTCAGACAGCTATAAGACCTTAGTTAAGCGCGTTGCACTTTCAAATATTATGGTGCTAAACATTTAATTTATATGTATTTCTTACACATGAAATGCTTTCTCTGTTTCCATGTTAGATATATCTTAAGTACAAGACACCAACACATTTTGTTCTGATTCTGAATACTGGACATATCACACAATTAACCTAAACACTTATCAAACTTTGACCAGTCATTATCCTTTTGCTTAGTTCTCATTCTGTTAATGTGTTTGAAGAATACAACCTTGTACAAGTGTGATGCTCATAGAGAAAGAGAGAGAGAAAGAAAAAAGAAAAAGAAAATTATGAGAGATAGAGCATTGAAGAGTTGTTGGCATTTGGGGAGGATGCAGTCCTCATTAACGCCATCACTGGTCAACCTCTTCTAACTAACTAATGAGGTCTTACCCTCCACTCTCTCCACCATGGCGCTTCTTATTATCTGCTTCTACATACCCTCCCTCACGCACCTTATTAGTAACAAATCACGCCTCATTTTCCTTCATTCCCATTTCTCATCACTTACCTTGATTACTTATTACTCACACTTTTCATTTTTTATTTTTTTTTTTGTGTTTGTCTCTTTTGCAGATTTAGCAAGGTAGATGATGAGCGGATAATTTGTATGCTTTTTGGCATTGTTTTTAGTATGTTTTTGGTATGATATAGTTATTTTTTAGTATATTTTTATTAGTTTTTAGTTAAAATTCACTTTTCTGGACTTTACTATGAGTTTGTGTATTTTTCTGTGATTTCAGGTATTTTCTGGCTGAAATTGAGGGACCTGAGCAAAAATCTGATTCAGAGACTAAAAAGGACTGCAGATGCTGTTGGATTCTGACCTCCCTGCACTCGAAGTGGATTTTCTGGAGCTACAGAAGCCCAATTGGCGCGCTCTCAACGGCGTTGGAAAGTAGACATCCTGGGCTTTCCAGCAATATATGATAGTCCATACTTTGCCCAAGATTTGATGGCCCAAACCGGCGTTCAAAGTCACCTTCAGGAATCCCAGCGTTAAACGCTGGAACTGGCACCCAAATGGGAGTTAAACGCCCAAACTGGCACTAAAGCTGGCGTTTAACTCCAAGAAGAGTCTCTGCACGAAAAATGCTTCATTGCTCAGCCCAAGCACACACCAAGTGGGCCCGGAAGTGGATTTTTATGTCATTTACTCATTTCTGTACACCTTAGGCTACTAGTTTTCTATAAGTAGGACCTTTGACTATTGTATTAGGGGGTCTTTCGATCTTTAGATCTTTTGATCACTTTGGGAGGCTGGCCATTCGGCCATGCCTAGACCTTGTTCTTATGTATTTTCAACGGTGGAGTTTCTACACACCATAGATTAAGGTGTGGAGCTCTGCTGTACCTCGAGTATTAATGCAATTACTATTGTTCTTTCATTCAATTCCGCTTGTTCTTTATCCAAGATATCACTTGTTCTTCAACTTGATGAATGTGATGATCCGTGACACTCATCATCATTCTCACCTATGAACAAGGTGACTGACAACCACTTCTGTTCTACAAGCAACCAAGGCTCTAGTGAATATCTCTTGGATTTTTGATTGCACGATGCATGGTTGATCGCCTGACAACCGAGTGCTCGTCTGACAAACGAGCCAACCATTCCGTGAGATCAGAGTCTTCGTGGTATAGGCAAGAACTGATGGCAGCATTCAAGAGAATCCGGAAGGTCTAACCTTGTCTGTGGTATTCTGAGTAGGATTCAATGATTGAATGACTGTGACGTGCTTCAAACTCCTAGCGGGCGGGGCGTTAGTGACAGACGCAAAAGAATCAATGGATTCTATTTCGGCCTGACCGAGAACCGACAGCTGAATTCCGCTATGCTGTGACAGAGCATATGCAATCGCTTTCACTGAGAGGATGGGAGGTAGCCATTGACAACGGTGAAACCCTACACAAGCTTGCCATGGAAAGGAATGAGAAGGATTGGATGAAGACAGTAGGAAAGCAGAAAGACGGAAGGGAAGGCATCTTCATGCGCTTATCTGAAGTTCCTACCAATGAATTACATAAGTATCTCTATCTTTACCTTTGTGTTATTTTTGTTCATCACCATTATCATTTGAGTTTGCCTGACTAAGATTTACAAGATGACCATAGCTTGCTTCAATACTAACAATCTCCGTGAGATCGACCCTTACTCGCGTAAGGTTTATTACTTGGACGACCCAGTGCACTTGCTGGTTAGTTGTGCGAAGTTGTGTAATGCCATGGTATTGAGCTACCAAGTTTTTGGGGTTCATGACCGGGGATTATGAGAGTTGTGAAAAAGTATTGTTCACAATTTCGTGCACCAGTAGACAAGTGTTGAAGGAAAGGACTTTTAAGCATCTACTATATATAGGATCGATAGAGGGGATTTAGATCTATCTATGGCGTTGTATGTTTGAGTTTAGAGTTTCTTCTATCACTTTCCTACTATTATATTATAAAAGATATATCTTTAATTAATTATCTACTTATTACTTGTCTACTTTGTGTTTAAGTATTAGCATTAGGGTTATATGAATATGAGTTCTTTTAATTTCGCCAATTTACTTCTACCATGTAATCTTCTTAGCCACCCTATATTAGTCCAATGAAAACTTTCTTAGCTTCTTGCTATGGTCGTATATATGGCTTTAATTTGTGCCTCTCATCGTTCTTATTATTATTCCCAAGGAAAAATGAGTTATTGTATTAGGAGAAGTTATATATAGAAATCTATATAATGCATTTTAATTAATTTTACTTTTTCTTAATGCTACTCGTGATAAAATAATCATAAGAGATAAGATAAAACGTGGATTATATAACAAATGAGAGTTTACACTCCATTTTATAATGTGATCTTTTGTTTATAATATGTTAGTTTAATTATATCAATTTAGCAGGTTTCAGAAAAAGTTGTATTAAGTACAATAGATATTGAAGTATGCTTATACTATAAATTAGATGAATGAATCTTCTAAATAATTTTTAAATTTGGTACTTTCAACTCTTGAGTGGAAGATGAATCCACCAAAATGCCTCTCTTTCATTGATTACATCACAAGAAGACTTAAAATGTTTTCAGTTCTTCAACACATGTCAATCTCTTCTTCTTTCTCTCTTATTAGGTAATAATTAATCTCTTTCTTTAACTTCTATATATACATTTCTTCAACTTTGGTTATTTATTTATTTATTTATTTTTAATGCAGATTCCAGGTTTATTGGTTATTGTGATTCTAGATCATTATCTTTCTAAGAGGTTCATTGCTAATTTGATTGTACTTATTTATTATATTTTTAATGATAATATGTATGTATATATTTACTTATTTGAACCTGTTCCATCATTGGCTTCTGACATCTATTTGTTGCTGTTTCTGTGTTTTAACTTTTAAGTCTCTAGTAGAGATCAATTTACATTTGACAGAGGCACAGAATACTGGAGGTATTTCTTAACTGTGAATGATATGATGTTAATATTGTTCTTTGATGCTGAAAGGATTTACTATTTGTCATGTGTTTCGTCCGAACAGAATCAGATGGCATTTTATTCCCAAAATCTAGTCTGAGAAATTCTCCTTGTGGCAATGGCACCAATTTCCATACTTCTTTAGTTGCCTTGCTTTGCATGTTTAGAAACTTCCATTCTGATGTTTATTTTGGGGGCCATTTTTTTAGTGGTACTGTTAATCAACTTTTCATTTGTGCACTCAAGGAATTGTTGGCTATTGTTAGTTCTTTGCTTTTAAACTCACATTTTTTGTGTGTAATTTGTGTGTATGCATTCTTTTATTTATGGGTTCACTTGGTTCTTATTTATCTATGAATCTTGATTTCCTTATTCCTAGGAGTTTGTTTTTCTTTGGGAAAGGGCATGTACCGTGTGCTTTATATTCCTGAAGATGAAGCTGTTCTCTTGAATTCTAGGGAGAAGGCGCCTTACATGATCTGTGTTGAAGTATTGAGATGTGACATGATAAGGTATTACTTCAATAGTAATCCCCATAAGTTTTAAAGAATATAGCAGTTCATAAAATGAGAAACATTTCTGATATATTCCCTTCACTAAAAAACATTTATCATAGCAATTCCAAGGACACGTCCAGTCCTCATAAACTTTCCATTTTGTTGTTATTTTCTGAAGTCATTGACCATTTTGTTGTGACAATAATATACTTGTTGATTTGTAGGTTAGGGACTTAAGCTCTCATCTGAATACTCTAGCAGAGTCAGAAACAGAGGGTGTCCAAGGAGCTGCTGCGGTTTTTAATCAGGCCCCACTTTATAAACATAAACACAAATATGAAGGCTATGCTATAGACTGGAGTCTTCTTGTTCCCGGAGCCAGAAGGCTTGTATCTGGTAATATTTGGTTATTTCTTTTTCTCTGTTTAGCTACATTTTATAAACATGGAATATTGACAATACTCCATTTGTTGGGCATACTGCTAGTGTTGAAGATCTGCAAGTTATATTGGGGGTTTATGAGACCTCTTAACTATCAAATAGCAAGAGCACATGTTCTTTGTGATGTCATTGTAATTTCTAGTAATGAGAAGAACCGCATTTTCCTAATTTCTTATTAACTTCACTTTGATATATATATATATATATATATATATATATATATATATATATATATATATATAGCCATTTAACTAACAGCAAAATTGAGCAGTGTTTTCTCTGAACGTGTGTCTCTTTCTCTTTGTTTCAAATTCCAATTACTTAGTTTCCTTTGAATTGTAGTTTTCATCATCTATTTTTTTAATTAAAAATAAATAATAATCTCAATTTTTTTCCCGTGAGACTGAGACTTAGATCCACCACTCTCTGATTCAGGTTAATTTAATTAATTTATTTATATATAATTAAAATAAAATGTGTGAGGAACAGTCACTATCTCATTGGATTCAATACCCTAAAGCAGTAGTAGTTCATGCTTACCGTTTTAGCTTTTATTATAATAATTATTGGTTTGTTTGTTTATTTTAATTATTTTTTGTCTCTCTTCCAATTAGAAGTACTCTAGAGCAATAGCAATAGTAATCTCTATCTTTTTGGCTATGGTTGAGTGATTATCTTGACCATAAATGCATGACTTTTTGGCTGCATCTGAGAAAGAAGTGTGAGATAAGGGGATGAAAATTGGGACAGAAAGCAGTTTCTGATATTGAATGTCTCGTATTCTTTCTAACTAAGCCATTAACCCTAAACCTCATTTCTAGACACATACATTAAATTTGCATTTGAAATTTGAAGTCTAGATTTCTTTTTGAGGAATCTTCTATTGACATATTTCATTCATTGACTTCTTCGATTTTTTTTCTCTATTATAGGAGTCTGAAAGGGCTGTGAGCAGAGAAGAGGGTTTAGCTCTTGCCAAAGAGTTGGGGTGTTTGCTTCTCGAAAGTAGTGCTAAAACTCGAGAAAATGTGGAGCAGTGCTTTGAGGAACTTGCTCTAAAGGTACAGTTTTAGATATCTGGTTCAGTGCTGGTTTTCTTTAGGGAACACATGGTTTAAAGCATAAAAAACAAAAAGTTAAGATTGTCATATTAAGTGGGAGCGGCTATATCATAGGCATTTGTTCTAAATAATTCAATGAACTTATTTGGGTACATAGCATTTACAGCTGTTAATGCAGAAGTACCAAAAAAAAAATGATTGCTACATAAAAGTGACTTTAAAAATGCTAAGAAACGAATGAAAATTGAAATTGCATGCATAAGTGGAAGGGAAAGATCAACTGCTGTGTAATGCTTTTTTACTGCACAATCCTGACAAATAATAATATTATTATCTTGTTTTATGTGTTTCTTTTTCCATTGGCTTTACTATTTCTCTTTAATATTTTATTTATTATGTTTTTAAATTATATTTTTGTTGTAGGAATTGAATCAAGAGAGTGAGATTTCATCGCCAAAATAGTTAGAAAGTAGGTCTTCTGGAGCAAGCAATAGAGCAGCATGAAATATGATGGAGATTTTATGTATTAAGAGTTACATGTTATGACATTTATAGTTGAAAAATTATGTTATGTTTGATACTTTGTATAGGAGTTATTATTTTTTATTTCTAATACTAAAAAATCATATATTATGTTTAATACTTTGTTTCTGAGTTATATAATATTTTGTTTATGGATTATGATTTCTAATAATAAATATTATTTGTTTAACACGAAAAAAACGAGGGTAAAAATTGCATTTTTAAACGATAAAAAAGTGTAATTGTTAGGGTTAAAACGGCGGTTCAAAATTGACATTTTAACCAATCAAAAGCCACGCTGTAAGGGTAAAAACGGCGGTTCAAAAATGTCGTTTTAACCAATTGAAATGCTACTATTAGGGTAAAAATGGCAGTTTAAAAATGCCATTTTAACCGACTAAAATGTCATTTTGTGAGGGTAATAATGGCTGTTTAAACTGTCATTTTAACCAACTCTTAAACCGCCGTTTTAACCTGGAAATAACGGCGGTTTGAACCGCCGTTTTAACCCAGTAAAAAACCGCCGTTTTAACCTGGAAATAATGGCGGTTTGAACCGCCGTTTTAACCTAGCAGAGAACCGCCATTTTAACCTTAGGAAATTGTGGTGGTTTTTAGAAAACCGCCGTAATAACCAAAATGGCGGTTTGAATTATGGCGTTTTTCAAAACCGCCGTACTTGGTAATAATGGCGGTTCAAACCGCCGTAATTACCCAAAAAAACTGCCATTTTTACCCAAATTTTTTGTAGTGTCGTGTCACCAGATCTGAAACCTACATGTACCTCTTTATCTATTTTATATTCTGGAATTGCTATTAAGCTATATTTTTTGTTGAATTCAAATGTTCATACGTTATTGTTGCATCTAAAACTCGATCTGTTCCACTTTTATTTTATGGTTTAGATTTTTGTTCTTGAATCTTCTTCAAGGTTCGAATTTGGTTTTGAAAGTAGCTCCATTAATTGTTATGGCTAAAAGTTTTGCGTTGAAGATAATGTATTGTGCCTTCTGCAGTTCTGCTTCTGAGGTAAGATGGAGAGATTACCATAGTCTTAAATTGGAAAAAGGAATTGGAAGATTTGTTGTTTGAATTTTACATTTGAAGAAACTATAAATACCAGTTCATGAAATGCAATCTACTAAGTACATAGATTGAAATTACTCTGTGACTGATTATAATGAGATTAACAGCAATAATTTTGTGCCCTATCAATATCGTAAACCATCTCATAAATCTGATTACTCTGGCAAATATCAGTTGATGTTAATAAACTGTGTTCTTTGTTTCAGCTTGCTCTAGCTGCTATAAATTCAGAGGTTTTTCTTGGAAGGTATGAGCTTTAAAATATTTACATGATTTTCATATGCAGTAATGTGCTTTTTTTCAGGCTTGCTGTGTGGGAAAATGGTGGTCAAGTGTAGCAAAATTATTTCCTCATCAAACTATTCATTTCATATGGTTAATAGAATTATTCAAGATTGGATCATGAGACAGCTTATATAAATACCACATCTAGCTAGGACCACTGCAATGGTCCTCTTCATAGCCCATGGACTTTGCTACATTATCTTTTGGGACAACACTAATCAAATCTAAGAGGTAAATTTAATAAGCAACTTGTTCAATGCAAAGTCCTTTTTCAATCATAAACTATATAGGCTAACATTGCAAGAGCTTTCATTGTAGATGCTCATATGGAATAAAGTTGGCATCTCAAATGTGGCTGGAGAAGTAGCTTTGCTAGCAGGATTAGCCATGTGGGCCACTAACTTACCTTTGATAAGGCAAAAACTTTTATAAACTTTTTTCTACACTCATCAACTATACACAGTTTTTGTAGTCTTTTATGTACTACATGTAGGATTTTCTTCTTTCTGTGTATTTCTTACAAGCTTTTACTTATTCTTGATCGATCGCTACCTCAGGTTCCTACAGTCCCAGCAAAAAATTTAGCTGGTTTCTGCTCGCATCTTATTTTGTGAAACAATTAAACTGAATTTCTCCAAGAATCCAGGTGAATGACAAGTTCTATGTCTGAATTTGTCTCCATTTCAAGCAACATATTATTTATTTCAATTTCCTCTCATGTTGCTACAATAGGATTCAACTTTTCATATATATTGCTCTCACGGGGACACAGAAATTGTTGAGTTCTGGTCAGTGCATATAGGTAGCTAATTTCAAATCTGCATAGTGATGTCATACAAATCATATAAATCATTGAGAAACTGTGTTGATCTTTTCTTCCATATCTGTTGCAGTGCTCAAATATATTCTTTACAAAAGATCAAGATATACGGTAATTGATTCTTTTGACTTCACATGTCATTTAGAACAGTCAATCACTATGTGCAGGACTTATTTTTACCCCCATTAAGCAATCAATCCAGAATTCCTTTCCAGTCAAAGCTTGTTTAGAAATGGGGTATATTACACTCAACCTCATGACTATATACTAAAAATAAAAGCTCAATCATTCATTACTCTTTTTCTTTGTTATTCTTCTTGTAAACTTTTGCATACTAGCTTTAAAGGAGTTTGCTGAGAGGAAGGACAATGGGAAGATGACTGAAGGATCAAAAGGAGAGGAAAAAACAGGAAATTAGGACTCATAATGCTCAGTTGCATGCTGCAGTATCCGTGTCAGGCATAGCTGCTGCCGTTGCGGCCATTGCAGCTTCAATAGAGTGTACATTGTAGAATCAATAGAGTGTACATAGCAGCCATAAGAAAGTGTACATAGCTGCCATAAAGTTCTACACTTACCATATGAGTGGTCTCTAGCTTAGCTTGCATTGTTCAAGAAATTTTAGAAAATTCTAAGGATACTACTCTACTAATGTTTGTGAGACATGAATGTAATTTTCACTCCATATGAATGTATAACTGCATTGAATAAGTAGAGTTATATGCAAAGAAATATTATATAGATAATCTATTTTTCATATATCTCAAAGAAGAAAAAAATAATATATAATTTATATGAGTTGAGTTGAGCTTTTTTATATTTATTTTGTATGAAAACAAGTTTATTTTGTAATTAGAAAAACAAAAAAAATTCTATTTTACCTTACTGACGAATTTACAGAAGGATTTTCTATCTGTAATCAGAACGTGGGATGATTTTTCAAAGTTCAAATTACAGACGGAAAATCTATCGAAAAATCTGTTTGTAATTACAGACAAAAAATCTGTCAGAAAATCCGTCTGTAATTACAGACGAAAAATCCGTCTGAAAATCCATCTGTAATTATAGACGGAAAATCCGTTTGTAATTACAGATAGAAAATCCGTCGGAAAGTTTGTCGCCTTTGGAAAATGGATAGAAAATTTACAGAGGAAAAATCCGTTGGTAACTGGTAAAAATCCGTCTGTAATTTTTCGATGGAAAAAAATCCGTCGGTAAATAATTTCCGACGGGGCTTTTACAGAGGGACAAAATCCGTCGGTAACCAAAAATCCGTCTATAATAAAGACCAAATCTGTCTGTAAATCTGTCTGTATTAATCCATTTTTTAGTTGTGTCAGTCACCTCAATGCACAACCTAATAGCACAGAAAACAGGTCAACACACAAACCAATAGCAATAAAACAAACAGCATAATCACAGAGAGACAAGATAAGCAAACACAATCAAATGAAAATATGCAAACAATGATGATGCATGTCTAGTCCTATCGCAGGTAATGAGCTTATTTGTCAGTTTTGACCCGCACCCAACGCAATCCGACTCGCAAGTCAGATAAGGCATTCCAGCGGCATAACCTTTGCAAGTTTCTACTTCTTGCAGGAACTGATTCTCCAGCTGAAGTAAGCCGAACATGACCTCTGCAAGTATTTGCAGGCGCTGATTCTCTAGCTGAAACATGTGCCACTTTCTCCTGGAAGCCATTCCATACACACGGGCGTCCCCGTACAATCATTCACATATAAAGTCCACAACTTAACATTTTCCATTGACACCATAACTATTTACTTTCCGTCACCCTCTCGTGACCTTTTAATCATTTCATAATTACACGTGCCATGTTCTTTTCTCATTCTTTCTTTTTCTTAACAAACCGAACTCCGATCATTTTTTATTTAAAACCAACAACAAACTCCAAAACCAAACAATACGATTTCTCAAAACATAGTTTCTTTCTTAAATAATTTAATTGTGAAACATAAACCTTTCCTTGATAAATCGAATTCAAAATAGAATAATTCTTTTCTTAACTAAATAAAACTTAAATAATATCATTTTCTAAATCCTAATTTTCTAAAATAACTTTTTAAATAAAATCTCAGATTTTATAAAATTTCGACATCTCTCCTAAAACTCGGACTTTGCCACCATTTTCGGGTCCCAACCGAACCATTCTCAACCTCTTTTCAAACATTTCCAAAATCAGAAATTATTTTCAAATCTCAGTTCAATACCAACAAATCAAACTGAAATCAATCTCACCAGTTAATCACTCACAACAACGAACCCAATCAAAATCACAGTCATAGTCCAAACTCAATTCATCAATTACTCATACAACAGATTTTCAATAATCAACTCATCATATTCAAGTTAATAAATAATCCTAAATTAATCACCGTTTACAGCCACAATTCAACCAATTTCATCACATTCAATTTATATTCACAATTACCAACTATCTCAATCTTATCAATTTTCATCAATTAATCAAACGAGACATTTATGAATTATTTGCAGTTACTCACTAAACTTCAATGGTATTTGTAAATTAGAACAGTTAATTTTAAAATAAATCTCCTACCTCCGTGCGAAATCAAAGTCAATAAAAATTTTGGAGAAACTTCTTGACCGAGCTGTTGAAAAAGAAAATGTCAGAAATCACCTGTGCCTCCTAGAACTCCAATTGACCAAACTCAAGGGGAAGAAGAACTACGTCACCGTCAACTTCTACTGGACAAAACTAACGCCAACATATAGAGGAGGAAGATATGAACACTTTTATCGAATTAGATTTTTTATTAGACTTACGGATCTCAAAAAAATCGAAGTAAGAAGTTCAGAAATTCCATAGTTTCTCAATCTCTTTCTCTCATGGCCTTTCTTTCAATTTCTTATGGTTTCGGTCATGTATGAGAAGAAATGAAGAAGATTAAGGATAATACTGATTTGTGGTTTTGCGTTAGGTGTCAATGTTGGATATATACATATTGCATTAAAGCCACGTTTCATGATTATAAGGGAATGGTTATATGTATTAAAGGTTCACAAGCCACGTTCCATTATAATGATGATAATGAATTATTATAAGTAAATAGATATATATTATGTATATATGTAACAAATCTTTCTTTGTTTCTTACCAAAACTAAATGAATAATAATAATAATAATAATAATAATAATAATAATAATAATAATAATAATAATAATAATAATAATAATAATAATAATAATAAATTCAATATTTGTCTAATCAATATATATATTTTTTGATAAATAATTTAAATTTAATAAAATAAATAATAATTAAATTAAATTTCAATAATTATAAAATTATTTTCAACAAATAAAATTATGTCTCAATATAATATAATAACTTATAAATAGTTAATTATTTAGTTTTAAAAAATTTGGAGTCTTACATCCTACTCCATTTATAAAATTTTCGTCTCCGAAAATTGCTAAAAAATAAAAGAGGTTCATATGGCATACAAATACCAGAGTAAAAGTACAATTATAAAGCTGAAGTTATAAGGCAAGATTGATACAAAAGATGACATGGTTTAAACGTGCGATGGTAAAACAAGGTGGGCGAAAAATTATAAAACAGGCATGGGGCTAAAACGACACGCTTAAGGTCCGTACATTGATCTCTTACCAACTCCAGAGTTTCAACTTCCCAAACATCACCCTGACGTATATTCACCATTCCAGAATATACTTTAATAAGTAGACTATTCATGAATTTTCTCAATTTCATCAAACACTTCGCAACCCAATACTGGTCACAAACTTATCTTCTGCAAACTTCTCCACGGGACTCAGAACCCTAAAACATCCTGTGACGTCGTACGCTTACAAGCTCTACCTTTCATGTTCACGAAACATATCATAAAGAGCTAACGCACCACTTGCTATGTATAACGGTCACGCGTGACATCAAAACAAATCTTAAGTCACTAAAAAGATACAAAGACCTTAGAAAAAGAACAAGCAACTCGGACAAGGTTCACAAAGATTTCAATGATTCACTTTGATGCATTAAACAAGTCCAAAATTACATCAAAAAATATACGAGTCAAGAAGAGGAGTTTAAATAACACAAAACAGATATCTCAAAAATTTAAGAGGACATATGCAATTAGGATCAAATGAGAAAGCATATGAACAAGGAACAAGGTTGAAAAATAATTAGTTAAATTTTCAAGAAAGAAATCCCGAATAAGAAACTCTCGGCAAACCATGAAAGAATAGATACGTAACCGAGTGGAATCAAGAAATTAACTCCTAACGTTCCCAAAACCCACGATTCACGTTACCTATTACTTCTATCTAGTCTATGATAATCCATTAGTGTTTCCATATACATGAATCATTAGTATTAAGTTGGTCAGACCTAATACCATGAGAGATGCAACGGCCGACTAACAACATTAATCAATAGACAATCATGCATTTGAAACTCAAACTCTTGTCAGTGAGACAAGTCCTACTGCATGACAGACACTCAAAGTATGCAGTAAAACATAGTTAGTCTATTCCCAAGGCTCTAATGGGAACGAACTGCTCTGATACCATAATGTAACACCCTAACTTTTAGCACGTCATGATCGTACCAAAAGTAAGACGTTACTGATCTGTTTTCTGTATTTACTATTTAATACTGAGCCTTTAATTCGATTTCGCGTTTTAATTTTTAAGAAGAAGTCGAAAAGTTATGTTTCTATTAATTAAAATCATATATCAAAGATCTCCAAGAAATACTAGTCACATAGTTAGTAAGAATAATAAATATCATACAAAAGAATTTAAATGAAACTCAGATGCAACTTCTATCCCTCTGTATAAAATAAAATCTTAACTAACAAAGGCGAGGGAATTCTAGGAATGCGACTCAACCATAAACTTAACTCAACTAAGACTAATAATCGCTCGCAGCTTCAAACTGAGTCTTCGAACCTGTGTCACTGAAAGGGTGGAAGATTTTGGGGTGAGAACAAACCATGCGTTCTCAATAGGGAATGTGAATGCCGTAAGAGTAATGAAATAAAATGCAAATAATTAACTTTACTCATTAAAACTATATTTTTATCAAACCTTTTGAAAATATTTTTTACTATTATTTTATATAATTAATTTCCTTCATTAAATTTCCGAACTTAAGACAAATCTCAATCACAATCTCAGTTCTCAGTTACCTCAATGCACAACCTAATAGCACAGAAAACAGGTCAACACACAAACAAATAGCAATAAAACAAATAGCACAATCACAGAGAGACAAGATAAGCAAACACAATCAAATGCAAATATGCAAACAATGATGATGCATGTCTAGTCCTATCGCAGGTAATGAGCTCATTTGTCGGTTTCGACCCGCACCCGACGTAATCCGACTCGCAAGTCAGATAAGGCATTCCAGCGGCATAACCTCTGCAAGTTTCTACTTCTTGTAGGCGCTGATTCTCCAGCTGAAGTATGCTGAACATGACCTCTGCAAGTACTTGCAGGCACTGATTCTCCAGCTAAAGCATGTGCCACTTTCTCCTGGAAGCCATTCCATACACACTGGCGTCCCCGCACAATCATTCACATATAAAGCCCACAGCTTAACATTTTCTCATCGACACCATAACCATTTACTTTCCGTCACCCTCTCGTGACCTTTTAAACATTTCATAATTACACGTGCCATGTTCTTTTCTCATTCTTTTTTTTTCTTAACAAAACCGAACTCCGATCATTTTTTATTTAAAACCATCAACAAACTTCAAAACCAAACAATACGATTTCTTAAAACATAGTTTCTTTCTTAAATAAATTAATTGTGAAACATAAACCTTTTCTTGATAAATCGAATTCAAAATAGAATAATTCTTTTCTTAACTAAATAAAACTTAAATAATATCATTTTTCAAATCCAAATTTTCTAAACTAACTTTTCAAATAAAATCTCAGATTTTATAAAATTTCGACATCTCTCCTAAAACTCAGACTTTGCCACCCTTCTCGAGTCCCAACCGAACCATTCTCAACCTCTTTTCAAACATTTCCAAAATCAGAAATCATTTTCAAATCTCAATTCAATACCAACAAATCAAACCGAAATCAATTTCACCAGTTAATCACTCACAACAATGAACCCAATCATAATCACAGCCATAACCCAAACTCAATTCATCAATTACTCATACAACAGATTTTCAATAATCAACTCAGCATATTCAAGTTAATTAATAATCCCAGATTAACCACCGTTCACAGCCACAATTCAACCAATTTCATCACATTTAATTATATTCACAATCACCAACTATCTCAATCTTATCAATTTTCATCAGTTAATCAAACGAGACATTTATGAATTATTTACAGTTATTCACTAAACTTCAATGGTATTCGTAAATTAGAACAGTTAATTTTAAAATAAATCCCCTACTTTCGTGCGAAATTAAAGTCAATAAAAATTCTGGAGAAACTTTTTGACCGAACTGCTGAAAAAGAAAATGTCAGAAATCGCCTATACCTCTTAGAACTCCAATTGACCGAATTCAAAGAGAAAAAGAGTTATGTCACCGTCAATTTCTACTGAACAAAAGTAACGCCAACATATAGAGGAGGAGGATACGAACATTTTTACCAGATTAAATTTTTTATTGGAGTTACGAATCTCAAGAAATCGAAGTAAGAAGTTCAAAAATTCCATGGTTTTTCAATCTCTCTCTCACGGCCTTTCTTTCAATTTCTTATGGTTTCGGTCATGTATGAGAAGAAATGAAGAAGATTAAGGATAATAGTGATTTGTGGTGGTTAAGGTTGCGTTAGGTATCAAGGTTGGATATATACATATTGCATTAAAGCCACGTTTCATGATTATAAGGAAATGGTTATATGTATTAAAGGGTCACAAGCCACGTTCCCTTATAATGATGATAATGAATTATTATAAGTAAATAGATATATATTATGTAGATATGTAACAAATCTTTCTTTGTTTCTTACCAAAACTAAATGAATAATAATAATAATAATAATAATAATAATAATAATAATAATAATAATAATAATAATAATAATCAATTCAATATTTGTCTAATCAATATATATTTTTTGATAAATAATTTAAATTTAATAAAATAAATAATAATTAAATTAAATTTTAATAATTATAAAATATTTTTCAACAAATAAAAGTATGTTTTAATATAATATAATAACTTATAAATAGTTAATTATTTAGTTTTTAAAAATTTGAAGTCTTACAGTGGGTCTAAGTATTACTAGGTTATTTATGGTCACATTAAGTATATATGTTTGATTTATTAAAAAAAGTAAATTACTAAAACTAATTAATAAGTACTTAGAGTTAATATATTTAATACTAGATTAAGAAAAAATAAACAATATATAATATGTTACATTTTTATTAATTAAATTATTATAATTCAAATTAATCTTAACAAAAAAATTTAAAATTATAATTTCAATCTTATCACGTGTATGGCACGGGCTATTACACTTGTTATCTTAACTATAATTGAATTATTTTATAATTTATTATTTGAGATGGATAATAGTATAATTTTTTAAAATATCAAAACTTCACTTCTGTTAATTGAAACACATCTACACTCCTCTATTCTTTTTTCATCACCTAGTTTCTGTCCTTCCAAGCATCGTAGTCACGTAGTGCAAGAAGGGTGATCTCGTCGCGATTAATCTACTACCCTCTCACGCAATGTTTCTTTTTTTCGTGCATCATCTCTTAACAACGTTGTTAAATTTTCATGGCCCGTAACTTTCTCGTCCTTCCCAGTATAGCCAACGCCAAGATCATCGCTATCTCTTGTTTTTTCACTCGATCCCTCTTTTTGCCGTGAACCACTTCTTGCCAACATAATTAATAGTTAGTTTGATTATTAAATTTTTTATTAAAAGAATATATCTTTATTTAATTACATGATAGAATATATATTCATATATAAAATATAATATAATAAAATAAATCTATTCAGAATACTTAAAAGTATAATTAAAATTATAAATATATAAATATAATGATAAAATTTATACTTTAAACAAGTAAATATATTTTTTATCATACTTAATTATTTAAAAAATAAATATATTATTAAAATTAATAATACAAATTTAAAAAATGATAAAAATTTAACTTTTTTATCGTATTTTTTATATTATTTTTATTCTTTTAATTTTTAATTTATTAGTATTTTATTTTTTAATTAATAATTAAACAAATTATTTTTTATGAAAAATCATTTTTATATTATCTTAAAGAAGAGACTATACTATTTCAATTGTGATATTAGTCTCTTCTTTAAAATAATACAAAAAATAATCTCATAAAAATAATTTATTTAATTATTAATTAAATAATAAAGTACAAATAAATTAAAAGAATAACAATACTATAAAAAATACTTGTAAAAAAGTTGGATTTTATCATTTTAAATTTTTGTTATTAATTTTAATAATTTATTATTTTTTTAAAATAATTTATGTATGACAAAAGATATACTTACTCGTTTAGAGTACAAATTTTACTATTATATTTATACGTTTCTGATTTTAATTATACTTTTAAGTATTTTTAATAGATTTATTTTATTATATTATATTTACATATGAATATATATTTCATCATGTAATTAAATAAAGATATGTATTTTAATAAAAAAATTTAATAACTAAACTAATAATTAATTATGTTGGTAAGGAGTAAAAGGATCGAGTGAGAGGACAGAAGATAACGATGATGTCGGTGAAAAAGTCGGTAAAATTATGGATGACGGAAATTCAACAACGTCGTTAAGGAATGATGTTAAAGAAAAATTACGTGAGAGGGTAGTAGATGACGACTACGTCAGCGCTTTTTGTCACGACGGCATTGGCGATGTTTGGAAGGATCAAGTTACGTGATCAAGAAAGAATAGAATAGTAGAAATGTGCTTCAAATTAACAAAAGTGTAATTTTAATATTTTAAGAAATTATATTATTATCCATCTCAAATAATAAAGTATAAAATATCTCAACTATAATTAAGATAATGACTAATTAAAATATGACACATTATGAAAAATAACTTACATATTATTTTAAAAGATGTTAAATAGAATTTATTTTTTTTACTACGTGTATATATAACAATAATACTGTGTGTATGTGCGCCTCGTCTTTAAATAAGCATATGACTCTATCTGTCACATATCCTCCATTTAGAGATACATATATAATATTAACAAACTACATGATACTTCAAATTTTTTCAATCATCCTATTATAAATAGTTTTATAAAAAAAAAAAGTGACATACTCCATGGCAAATATGAAAGGACAATAAATAAAAATTGAGAGTAAATTTTTAAGTCAAAATGCATTAAACAAAAAGATTTTTAACTCAAAATGCATTAAACAGACGCACGCAAAAGAGGAAATTGGACTGGAGTCGAAGCTAACGGACGTATGGGTATCTCCGATGCTGTTGAGGTAACTGCCAGTTGGAGAGGAAGAAAAATGTAGAGGTGAAAATTATTTATAATTAGGGTTTAGATGATTATTTTTGTGAAATAATTGAATGGAAATTTTTGGAGTTAAGATAATTTGTGGAGTGATTTTCATTTTTTTATTTTTATTAAACTAAATAATCAGCCAATTATTCACATTGTCAATATTTTTTATTATATCTCTAGTAAAGTTTATTTGTATAAATGTACTCAAAATGAAAAGGTATGAATGAGTGTTTTGTTAATTATTTGTTTGAGGAATATTATAATGCGAAAATGTCTTAATTTAGTCATTCTATCGCTGCTGATAGAAATTGAACCTATAGTAATTCAGGGTAGCCATGGTATTTTTTATAGTATTGGATAAAAGAATATTTGTTAAAATGAATATACTCATTATAATTAATTTTCTTTGTCAATCTGTTATCTTTTACTTAATAAATAATATCTATTTTTATTAGAAATAATACATAATTGATTGATAATTTTATATATATATATATATATATATATATATATATATATATATATATATATATATATATATATATATATATATATATAAATACTCCTGTGATAACTAAACACCGTATTATTAACTTGCTAAAGTTAGTAACCCTAATGAAATTTGCTGGGATTACTCACGTTTTGGGACTAAATGTGTACCTGTGAAATTTTCCACAACCCGGCCACCATGCGAAAATAGATGGGGCATAGACATAACTACCGGCTCCATGGGGACCATTAAATCCACATTAATATAAAATTTTTAATTTATCCTAATTTATGTATACATAAATTTATTTCTTGAATTTAGTAACCCTAATTCCTACTTTCAATTTGAATCCTTCTTTTTTTTTTGATACTCATTTTCAGCCTTGATTCTCTCTCTCTTTCTCTCTCTAACTCACTTTGTCTACTCTCAAGTGCGTCATTACGTCGCTCATTATCGTCTCAAAAATTATGTTATTATGTTGGAATATGTTTTTATGTTTTTTTTTTTGAAATGTCATTTTTCATAATAAACATGTTATGAATTGTGTTGAATTATATTAAATTGATTATTGAATGATTATTATATTATATTTTTTGTGTTAATTTTTTTCAAAAATTTTTAAAGAATATTTTTGGATACCCCAAGAGATCTACGTTTTTTAAGAGGATATATAATTAAATAGGAACTTGCAAAGACGGAGAAAGGACGATGGCATTTTTTTTAAATGGGAGTGAGGGATGGAAAGAAGGCTTGCCACACTTCTTTGAGTACCAATTACCATACCTAATTAGCAATGGAGATCCAATCTGAGCTGATTTAAAAGGAGACACCTGAATTTCATTTGCATTGGCACTTTAAGGTAATAAACCTTAACAAAGAGTCTAAGTTGATCTTGCTTACATTGAAGTTTTATTAGACCCAAGTATATCTAAGATTAATATTTTGAGTCATCATCGTTATAACAAATACTATATTATTTAATATTATAACACTTACTATATGTAAAAGTTGGATATATTTACAAAATCTTTTTAATTCAAATTAAAAAATTTTAATATTTTTTTTAGTTTATATATTTTTTACTAATATAATGAAAAAGTAAAAATAACAATAATCACTCATATAATTAAAATAGATAATCCTAATATATACATGACACTAGATATATCAACAATTATTATATATGATAAATATTTTTTCTTTTTTGTACTGACTATTTATATAATTTATTGCACAATTTTTTTCATTTTAATATTTAATGATTTTAAGATACAAGATATTATTTAACATACAAAATAAATAACTTAAATCATCATATAGGATAATAGTATAAATACTTACTTATTTATTAGTAGTGAAAAATATGTAAATAGTATAAATTAATATTTTTTAGTATAAAAATAATAATAAAGATTATTAATTAAGTTAATTACATAATTAAAAAATTATGAATAATTTTTTAAATAATAATAAAAATGAGATCACTATTTTCACATATTACAAAGTTCATAAAAAAATTATACAATAAATAAATCCTCAATAGATTATACATTATCCCTATCAAAAAATAATAATTAATACATCAGATATCATTATTTACGTATTAATATAATATTTATTATCAATTATTAAGTTTATAATTAATTTTTAACTCAATTTTTGGTAACTAAACTTTAAATGATTGAAATTAGTAAATGCTAAATATTTTGCACCTAATAAATTTTATTTTTTTATTGAAATTAAAAAAGATAAGTTATTAATAAATTCTAAATTTAAATTTAAATTTGAGTAAGAAAATATTTTTTTTTAAATTTTATCTCACTAACAAGAGAAATTACTTTGTATATCATATTGTAGGATATATTCTACTATATAGTATAGTCATTTGTTATTCTTTAACGGCAAATATTGTCAAATAAAATGGTGTAAGAAATTAGAAAGAAATGTATTTATCAGTTCAAGAAATACTAATTTATTTTTCAATAGAATAAATTATATATTGAATAGCAAAAGTTGTTATTGGTTTCTCTTCACACTAACTAATACTCAAAGATGGTGTTTCCGTACACCATGTTACCAAAAAATATTAATCAATCTAATAAATTTTGTAACGACATAAGTCTATAAGTTTAAAAATTTAAAAATCATATCATAAAATATAAAGTTTTAACAAGGAACAATGTTAATCATATTGTTTTGATTTCAAGAATGAATATGATATTAACAAATAAATTTGTCCCAGGTAAATTTCAACAAAAACAAAAGTTCATAAGTATTACTATTAATAATAAGATATTAATCTATTTTAAAGACAGATACATATTTTTCTACGGATTTTTTAATTTAGCATATCAAAGACTAATCTATCACAAATTGATACTCTATTTATTAAGAGTCTGCCGCTAACTAACACACATAAGGTAAGATTTGAACTTCAAATACTTATTTAAAGAGACAAATGTGATGATAATCAATCCAAATTATTAAGACAAATACTAATTAAATATTTTCGAATTCTAAAATATATATTTATTTAATAATTACTATATATATTTTTTGTTTAACTTTTTAATAAAAAATTTATATAATTTTATGTATTATCTCGTACAGTAAATACATTAATTTATAACAGTTTTATAGAAAAAAAAAGTGACATAATTCATGGCAAATATGAAAGGATAATAAATAAAAATTGAAAGTAAATTTTTAAGTCAAAATGCATTAAATAAGAAGATTTTTTTTTTCATTAATGGGTCAACAACTTTTATAAAGTTTCTTTTATAAAGTTTATTGTAAAAAATTAACAAGTTGAAATTAGAAATTAATTTCTTCCTTTAATTTGCATTAAATTCCATTCATTGTATATTTATACAAAAATGTTTTATTATTTTGCAAAGTTACCTTATTGAACTTCTTAATTACCATTGAAATAATCAAGTAATATTATATGTAATAAGTGTGTAATTATAAATGTCAAGTTAAATAAAATAATTTTAAATTATTGTCTTTCTAATATTATTAATATTTACATGATTATATTCTACCTATCTTAATCTTTTCTCTTTTTTGTTAAAATATTCAGTATTAGTGATGTTATCAAATCAAACCTATTAATTTATTATTTTATTTACGATCATATTATTATATGAACAAGTTATTTTGATAACTAAGTACAGTCGAGTTAATCCAATATCTAATTGATCTTGTTTACTTGAATCATACACTTTATTTGTGCTTTCAAAAAGAAATAATAAAAAAAAAGAACAAAAAAAGAAGAACAAAAAAATAAAACAAAAAGACAGTTAAATTTCATGTAAAGATAGAGAAAAAACGATTATTACATTATCTTAGTTTACTTTTTGTTTAAATATTTTTAAAAATATCTTAACTTTTAAAAATTACGAATATAAATATATAATATTTTTTTATTTTTTTTTATCAAACACAAAATAATCTACTTATACTTAAGAGTGGCAAACAAATTCCACCAAACATCTGGCTGTACATTAAAAATCATTCACCCCATTAATTATTATGTATTTATATGTTTATACATATTATTCAATAATATTTAATGTATATTAAAAATTATTTATCAAATCAGTTACTTTGTATTTATATTTTTATATATACATGTTATTTCACATATTTTCTAACTAAATAATCACCTAATAAAATAATCAAACCTGTTATAATAAAATAATCAAGCATACAATAGATAAATAATCAAAGTGTTTACAACAGTCTAATGAAAATCTTTTATAAGATGCCAAAATATGTGATTTTATATTCAATGGTTGATTAATAACTTTTTTTTTTGTGTATACGTAGTATATTTATTTATATTTTAATTGAAGTGTTATTTTTTTTTCAAAAAATAAAAAATTATTCACAACATATTTGTGTATATCTATACACATACATCACATCGCATCTTTTTTACAAAAGAATATGCTACCAAAATAATCAAATTTTTTTATATATCAGCCTATTTTTTTTCATTAACACCAAATATGTATTTTCATACGGTGATTAATTTTTTGTATTTATGTAATATAATTTATTTTTTATAATAAATTAATTATTGTTTACAAAATTAGTTGCTTCATTATTTTAGAAAAAAAATCTGTCATATATTTCATTATTTATATTTAAAATTTTATTTACGAACTTGAATTTGCTCCTATAATTCTTCCAATTTACGAAGAATTATGTCAAGTTATTTGCACCAAAGCCATTATAAATACCATTGAAAATAGTTGAAACTTCATAGTAATTTATCAATCTTATGTGTTCTGATCTCTAAATCATTTCATGTCTAATGGGCAATGGTTCCTTTCTCTTGTTATGCCAAGAGCAATTGCTTCATTTCGTATATTATTTCTTAACGTTATATGCATATATGATAGTTAATATATCGAAAAAAAAATTATCAAATCAAATCAATAAAGTACCAAATGATTCTACTAGATTGGAGAAGGTAAGTTATCAAGTAGCAAATTATTTCTTGTAATTATTTTCATAAATTTTAGTAACTAGTTCAACATGTTAATTATATCATTTATGTTTTTCTTTTGAATTGAAGGAAAAGAAGCTCTGATCTCCATCCTAGTTTCAAAATATTCTATGAAATCTTAACGGTTCCTAGCTATCTTCGAATAGAGACAGAAGAAAAGTGAAGATGCATGTATCTCTTCAAGTCACCTGCAAATGTTTGCTTGGTAGTAATATAAGAAGATCAAATGTAATCTCTAATGGCTGAAGTCTTAACATTCTTTCATTATCTGTAGTTTCTGAAAACTCCTATGCGATGCAGAAAAGAGTAGAAACCCTAAGAAATCATATATAATTGTATACCATTCCGTGAACTGAATTCTATTATATCAACTACAAGTTGTTAGACTATGCTACCATTTTTTGTTGCTACTATCACTATAATAAGTCTTCGAATAAAATATTATTAACTGCGGAATTCATAATACACAACAAAAATAATAAATAATCATATATATATATATATATATATATATATATATATATATATATATATATATAAACATTTGAAGGCATTTTTATTTATCTATATATCTATTTTATTATATAAAAATTAAATTTCTACATTTAATAATAAAACTGACATGACATATTTTTGAGAGTGTTTTTTAATTTATTTTTTTTAATTTATTAAATATAATTTATTATAATAAATTAATTATATCAATTAACTTATTTGATTAGATATTTAAATATCACACACTTTATTATAATTTATATCAATTTATTTTAATATTATTTTTTAATTTATTTCTTTTAATATTCTGGTAGTATTTTTAATTTATTAAATTAAATTAATTATACTAATTATGTGTATTACTTAAATAATTCGATTAATTTATTAGTCATTAAAATAATAACTTTATGAATAAAATAGGTAACTGAAATATTGTCAACTAATAATTAAATCAAATCAAATTATATGTATTGGGCCAAATTTAAATAATGTGAATTACGGACTAAACTAAAATAAGATAATTTTTTACTTATTCAAATTGAATATAATAAAATAAATTAATTTTGTTACATAATCATAATTTTTTGGTCTTTTATATATAAATAGACAAACAAAATTATAAAAATTATCATTTTTATCATTCTTGCTATTTCAACTATTCTTTCTTTCTTTATGTATAATTTTTTTATGTATAAATATACTCAAAATAAGAAGGTATGAATGAATATTTTATTGATTGTTTGTTTGACAAATACTATAACCCGAAAATGTTTCAATTTAGACATTCTACCATTGCCGATGGAAATTGAACTTGTAGCAATTCAGGGTGGCCAGTGTATTTTTCATAGTATTAGATAGAAGAATATTTATTAAAATAAATATATCCATTGTAATGAATTTTTTGTCAATTTATTATCTTTTACATAATAAACAACATCCACATTAAATATATTATTTTCATCAAAAGCCAAATATAATTGGTTGATAATTCTGTATAAAATACTCCTGTGGTGAGTAAACACCATATCATTAACTCGCTAAAGTTAATTTTCCTATTATTATACCGATGTATAGCATTATTATATGAAAAATGATTATATTACATTTGTTTCCAATAAGGTGGGTGAGCTTTTAGGCCTAATCACGGTTAGAGTTGAGGAAAGTCAAAAAATGCTAATAATGCAAACACTTTTTATTTTTAATACCCAATAACAATAAATATATAAATTAAAACTAATATTATTTCGTATAAAATAATAAAACATATAGTATACTCAAAGCATATGTGATTTGTATAGACTATTATTGTTTATTGGTTACGTTATGACAAATTTGATTTAAAAAAAATTAAAATTAACTTAAATATACACAATATTATTCCATGTCTTCCATTTTATTTTATCATCATATAAAATAATATATACTAGAAGAAAATCTCATCCTTTTACTAATGGTTCTTCCATTCAATAGTTTCTATAAAGGAAAGATAGATATTTTACTTTGTTCTTTTCAGTTTTTTGGTATGTATATATAAACGAGTCATAATAATATTGTGTTTGGCAAGAATGAGTTCCGTTACACATCCAAGCAATTTTACATTCAAGTCATTTAGTTTACACTGCGGGACTTCGTCTTCTTCTTCTTTTTTCTCCTCCTCCTCCTCCTGCTTCTTCTTCTTCTCCTTCTCCTTTTTCTCATCTTTTTTTCATTATCGTCATCATTACCACCAAAATACCACCACATCCATCTCCTCATCCTCCTATTTTTTTATTTGAATTTCTTTAATCTCCTCCTTCCCTTTCTTCTTCCCCTCCATAATCATTATCGTCAATACCAACAATACCAATATTTTACTAACATCTTTATTGATTCTGATTCTCTGTGGTGATCGAATAAACTGAAAATATTATCAAAACAGAACCATTGTATAATACCAAATGAACAAAAAATGGTGCATTATATAAATTCGAATTCAGAAACACTTGCGTCTCGAATGAACTGAAAATTAGCTCAAAATGAAACCATTGTATAATACCAACGAATTCAATAATAACGATAACGATGATACGTATTAGAAGAAGACAATGACGATAATGATGATGATGATGATGATAATGATAGAGGAGAAGGATGAGAAGGAAGTAGGAGACAAAATTTCAATAGGAGAAGGAGGAGGAAGAGGAAGAGGTGTTGTTGGTGATAACGGCAATGAAATTGAAAAATAATAAAAAAGAAAGAGAATAAGAAGAAGACGTAGCATCCGGAGTGAAGAAGAGCGTGAATTTGAAACAAAGCACAAGGTGGAGAAGAAAACGGAAAAAAGAAATGCATAACTCAAATCACTTGGATATAAAATTGCTTGGATGTGGAGAATTACTCAGCAAGAATATATAAGCTTACACCGTTTGAAGAACGGGTGAAAAATGTTTTAAAACAAAAAGTTATGCTCGTCGAAAGTTTGGTGTGCGAAAGGCAATTCTACAACACTTAATAGCTTTTGGCATTTTTGGGAGGCTCGCGTACGCGGGGCTACAAGCAAAGGCCGTTTGGTTTGGCCAGATGTGCTCGCGTACGCGGGAGTATGTCGCGTACTCGAGCTGGAAAAATTTACACTTCTACGTACGTGGGACATGGTTCACGTACACGGGACCCTGTTTTTCAGCAACATTATATTTTGTGATTTTAAATATGATTTTAAACCTCTAAACTTCTATTTTTACTTTCTAAAACCCTAAAACTTAGTTCTAGGCATAGTGAGGGTGTTAAACCTTGAGAGGGAGTTAACTTAACACAGAAGAAAGGTTTAGAGTAATGAATTGTGATTGAGGAAGTGAAGAAATGATGGGTTGTAAGTGAATGTGATATGTGAGGTAGTAGTTAGTGGCGTTGTTCACTTGAATTTAATTATGGAATTTCGAATAATTATGAAAGAATTGATATGATAATGAATTTTTGAATGAGAAACCTAGATAGTAGCAAGGATTGTGGTTCATCCCGCTTGTTCTGGGTCAATGTTTGAGATTTGATAATAATGATGATTGATTATTAATTGAATAAATGTATGTTTGAGACACCTGGACAGTAGTAAGGATTGTGGTTTGTCCCGCTTGCTCCAGGTCAATGATTGTGACGCCTGGGTAGTAGCAGCAGTAGTGGCCATGGATTATTCCACTTACTCCAGAATGAGATTTTAAACACCCTCATGGGTAGTAGCCACAGTAGTTGTTATTCCACTGGCTCTAGGTTAAGCGGGTAGTAGCAAGGGGGTTGTAGCTCAAACTCACTTGCTCCGCAATGGGTGTTTCTGTCCATGGTTAGCTACCAGGACAAGTCGAGTTGGCTATATAATCGACAGATGATATCATCAGCCATAGGGCAGACATACAACATGTGCATATGTGTATTTTGTTTGATTGTACATTTAATTGGGCTTGCCTATGTGATTACTATGCTTACCTGTTATATTTGCTACCTGCTGTAACTGTATCTTATTTGTGTTTATCATTATTTGCTTGTTTGTCTATGTGGTTTCACTGGAGTTTGGAGGATTGGAAGAAGGTGGGGGATTGAGGGTTTTAGTTAGAGTCTGACTAAGTCTTAGAACCTTAGAGAACTACCCTACTTATGGCTTACAAACTATAATCTTTAAGATTTTAAATATGAGTGTCGAAGTTCCAAGATTACATCTGGCTTTTTCGGGATATTACATGTTAGTTACGTGGACACTGTTACCATGTTGAGAATCTCTGGTTCTCACCCCATACAATATTTGTGGGTTTTAGATGGAGGACATGAGGCACCTCGCTGAGGCATTCTAGAAGTTTCTGAAGCGAAGAATTCTTGCCTTATAGGTTTCTATTTTGTATTTTTGATATATATGTAGATACATTATATTTCCATTGTATATATTATGTTATGTCCCTCTAAGAGGTTGATTTGGAGAAACACGTTCTGTAAGCTGTTTTTTGGGCCTTTTGGGTTTTTCTTGTATATACTTATGTAAATATTTTTCGGCCAACCTTGGCTTCGCAGGTTGAGTGTGGGTCTTGAATATTTTGTATCTTTTGACACTCCCTTTTTATTATTCACATATATATCTTACGTTTCTTCGTACGCAAGTTTTCTATTTTACGTGTGCGTTATGACTTTTGTTTTAAACTTTTCTTTAAAGGCTCTTCGTTATAAAATTTCTTTCAACTATTATTATGTATATATTTTACTTTTAGAGGTCGTAATACTTTACCACTTCAGCTTTACGACTTATGTGTAAAGTTTTGTGTGGTAGGGTGTTACATTTTACATAATAAATAAACAAAAAAGTATTTTTATATTATTGTACTAAAATATAATTGATAGATAAAAATATCTTTTTGCATGAGATATTTAAACATAAAATTATTTTTACTTTTCTAATTTTTTTTTAAAAAAATTAAGCTAAATAAGTATTTAGTATTGAACTTTTAAGCAAGAGAAAAGAAACACTTTTTTTTATGATGGTAGAATGCAATAATACTAATATATAATATAAAGGGTGGAATTTAATATAAAGCAAGACATTAATTACTATTATTCAACTTGTTCATTTTTTACAATAAACTTTATAGAAGTCGTTGCCCCAATAATAAAGAAAATCATCTTATTTAATGCATTTTGACTTGAAAATTTATTCTAAAATTTTTTTTATTGTCCTTCCATATTTGCCTGGAATAATGTCAACTTCTATTCTATAGAACCATTATAAATAGGATGATTGAAAACTTTGAGATATCATATTATTTGTTAATCTTATGTATTCTCTAAATAGTTTTAGGGCTAATAATGCTCCTTTCCCTTGCTAATGCCATGCCAAAAATCATTGCTTAATTTCGATGGTTTTTTAACATTATATACAGAGATGGTGATCATAACAACCATATTTCAAGTCAATAAAATATCAAAACCTTTTATTATTATTCTTAAAGAGGTAATTATATTTTCTTTTAATTTGTTTTGCTATACACATGTTGTATTATAAACAGTTTCTTGTCACTTTCATTAAAAACTAAAATAGCTGGAGCAATGTACATGACTTATGCTTTTCTTTTGAATTCAAGATGTCTTAGGTTGAAGGAGTGCTTGCAATTTATTATCTCAATAAAATGTGGTGATGGTGGCATTGGTAAAAAAGCAATGGTAGCAGTAGTGGTGGCATTGCTAGCTGTGATGGTGGTGGCGGAATCATTGGAGGAAAGAAGGAATAAAAATAAGTAAATGTATAAAAATATACGAATGAAATTAAATATAAATTTAAATTTAAATAATAAAAATAAAAATAAAATTTATTTTAAGTATTTAGATAAAACTGGACAGCCTCTTTATTAGCTGATGATGAACATATGGTTCAAGAATGGAAAAAGAAATTTTTCTATGATTTAGGCAAAGATTTTTTTCATATCTCCATCCATTTCTCATACAAAGAATGTATCTATATGAAAGAACAATTATGGAAAATTTAGAATAAATATTCAAGTCTAATAATTTCATTAAGTTCCACTTCTTTATTGTATATTTTTATTATTTTTTGTAAACTTTAATACATACTACAAGAATAATATATCTATATGACATGACTTTTTTATTTATAGCTTGAGATATTGATATTGCATATTAGCAAAGGAAAGACTAAAAAACATTTTATTTAATTCTATAAAGGATTTTACAACACAATCTTCACGTACAATAAATTAAAATTTACACTCGTTAGCGAAAATATATGGTTTTTCTAAATCTTTTCATCAAATCATTATGCATCAATCTTCTTTAGGATCTTGAAGCAAAATAGTATCACCACTGTCTCAAAATTTTCGAACTCAGATCCAACATTCTCTATTGATCTGCTCATCATATATTACTTCCTTTGCATGCAAAAAAAAAAAAATAAATTCCAAACAAAATGAATTTAGTCACAAAATAAGCTTATGAGTAAAGGATCATCAAAATTGGTATATCTCACAATTTAATTTAGGAACTTAGCACCATACCATAACGATATTTTGGTCACAATTTAATGAATATATTATAAAAATTACACATTTTAATTTAAGGAGATACTCTCATAAAGACGCGTAAAACATCTTTTTGTAAAGACATTTACGTGTCACATTATTATTGGACGTATTAACCGATTTTTTTATAACAAGAACAATAAATTCAATTTTTTTAGGAATTTAATTGTATTTTTAAATTTTTAGGGATTTAAATGTCCACAAAATAAAAAATTAGGGATATATTTATCTTTTGATAAAAAAAATTAAAGATATTCAATTTAGATTGTATAATTTGATCAGATCAAATCGGGTCTAATAATTATAATGCAGACAATTGGATTTATTATTGTTACTATAATAAACCGATTTTGTTCTAGTTTATTAAAAACTAAATTATTAACCAATTTAATAAAAATATCCAATAATAACATGACACATATAAACATCTTTAAAAAAAATATTTTAAGTGTGTTTATTAAAGTGGTCTCCTTAATTTAATGCAATGAAATAGTAAAATATTACTATATATAATTATTCAATAATATCCAATTTTAGGGTATTAATTCACTATTCACATGATAAGTGTGAAAAATAATTATTTTATATTGATATTACAATATATAATTTGATGTACGTGTAATATTTTTCTCAAATCATGGGTTTTGTCCATTCAAAGGCTATTGTCGACATTTTGGCTCTTAAAAGTATAACTACATTTTGTAAGTCAATTTCCCATCTCGAATAATAGATGAAAAATGTTTTAAAACAAAAAAGTTATGCGCGTTGGAAGTTTGGAGTGCGAAGCTGAAAATTATGCAACATTCAGCATTTTTACTGTTCTGCATAACTCGCGTACGCGACCACTGCACGCGACGCGACCACTGCACGCGACGCGACCAACCTATTTGGGTTGGGTATCTCGCGTACGCGAGCAGGGTACTTGCGTACGCGAGCATAGAAATTTGTATGCCCACGCGTACGCGTGACCTTTCAGAAACGCACTCCCACGCGTACGCGTGGCCCACGGATACGCGTGACCCTATTTTCAGCAAAGTAAGTTTTATGTTGTAAAGCCTAATTTCAAACTTCTAAAACCTCTATTTTTACTCCTCAGTGTCTTAAGTCTTAAAACTAATCATAGGAAGGTAGTTGAATATTGAGAGGATAATAACTTGTGAGTGAAGAAAGATTATAAAGAGTGATGTAAGTTGAAAAGTTTAACGGGAAGGCTGGTCCGTAAATAAATGTGATTGCAGCCCCGAGTCGTAGGCAGTGGTGAGGACCACTTGCTCTGGGTATGAGATAAGGAAGAAGAAGTATGCAAATTGAGTTAATTATAAATTTTGGATGAGATACCTGGGTAGTAGGGTACTGGCAAGGATGGTTGACGTTAGGATTTTTGCTAGTAAAGAATTTTATAAAAATATAGTTGCGTTGTGAGTATAGATTCTAAACCAACAGAAAATCCCTTCGTACAAACGTTTTGGTTGTCACAAGTAACAAACCCCTTTGAAATTGATAACCGAAGTATTTAACCTCGGGTCGTCTTCTCAAGGAATTGCAGGGAGGTATGTTCTTATTATTGGTTATGCAAAGATATATTTTGGGGTTTTTAAAAGAGTTGAACAAGTAATGTAAAATAACAAATCATCAAAATAAAAACTAATAAAGCTCCTGGCAAGGTATGAGAACTGGAAGTCATATCCCAGTTATCCTTATCAATTGTGATGAGAATTGGATTTTTCTCCCACTAAGTCAACCTCTAATTATGAAGGTAAGTCAAGTGGATGAATTAATTTTGATTCCTCAGGTCCTAGTCTTTTTTTGGGAAAGGCTAGAGTTATTGGAACTCGAATTAATTCTTGAAGAATTCTAATTTTCAGTCAACAATGAGTTTGATAACTCAAGAGTCACCAATTAATCAACCAGAGCCAAAAGGTAGAAAACTCTAAATTATCTATATAAATAAAGGAAAGCAATCATAAATCTGAAATACCTCGAATTATATTAAATAGAAAGTTAGATTGAACATAAAAATCCATAAGCCAAATTGGCAACATCAAATAATCAACTAAAGTAATAAAT
Organism: Arachis hypogaea; assembly: GCF_003086295.3. Taxonomy (NCBI): domain Eukaryota; kingdom Viridiplantae; phylum Streptophyta; class Magnoliopsida; order Fabales; family Fabaceae; genus Arachis; species Arachis hypogaea. The sequence goes on from NC_092039.1 coordinate 104,698,506, forward strand.
AAAAGTAGAAAATAAATTAAAGGAACATTGAACCTGTGATGAAGAAGTTGAAATCCTAATCTTAAATCCTAAGAGAGAGGAGAGAACCTCTTTCTCTCTAAAAACTACATCTAAAACCTAAAATTGAATTATGATCTGATATGAATTGATGTCCTGAGTCTCTGCATGTTCTCGGACTTTAATCTATGTTTCTGGGCCGAAAACTAGGTTGAAATGCGGCCCGGAATCTGTGCCAGCGACTTCTGTAATTCTGCAGATCGCACTCGTCACGCGTCCGCGTCGTCCACGCGTTCGCGTCACTCAGCATTTCTCGTACCACGCGTGCTCGTCGTCCACGCTTTCGCGTTGTTCGTGCAGCTTCCAATCCGTGCGGTCGCGTCAGGCATGCGAGCGCGTCATGGTAATTCCTTCTATTTTGCGCGGTCGCGTGAGCCATGCGACCGCGTGACTTCTCGCTGGTCATCTCCTCAATTCCTTGTGTTCCTTCCATTTTTGCATGCTTCCTCTTCATTCCTTACGCCATTCCTGCCCTATGAAGCCTGAAACACTTAACATACAGATCACGGCATCGAATGGTATGAAGGAAGATAAAAATATACAACAAAAAGGTTCTTAGGAAGCAAGTTATTAATCATAGGATATATTTAGGAAGGAATTGTAAATACATGCAAATCATATGAATAAGTGGGTGAAAAGCTTGATAAAACCACTCAATAAAACACAATATAAACCATAAAATAGTGGTTTATCAACCTCCCCACACTTAAACATTAGCATGTCCTCATACTAAACTCAAGGAGACTAAATAAATGAGTAGGGAAAGGCAAGACTCATGCAATGCAACCTATGAATGTGAATGTAACTACATGCTAAAATGATTCTACCTACTTGGTGAAAAAGTAAATAAATCTTTCAAGAATAAATATGAGCTGGATTTCACTAATTCAAATCACAAAATACAATACAAATAATTTGCAAGAAGAAGATAGCTCATGAAAGCAGGGAACATAAAATTAAGCATTGAACCCTTACTGGTAGTGTGTATCATTCTAACTCTCAAGTGTCTAGGGTCAATTCTCTCAATTTTCTACTAATCTTGCTTTCTATAGCTTGCTCTTCATCTAACAATCAACAAAAATTTAATGCACCAATACACAAATCAAGAGGTCTTTTAAGGGTTGTAATGGGGTTAGGGTCAAGGTAGGATTGTATTTGGCCAAGGTGACTAAAATTTGAATCCTTAATTAACATAAACTTTTTCCACCTAACTTAAGACAATCCATATAATCACAATACAAGATCTAACTTCCCATTAACTGTGTTTTCCACATATTCATGCATCCTAAATTTGAGTTCAGTACATATGCATTGATACCAACACTTACTTTGGGGCATTTTGTCCCCTTTTATTATTTGTTTTTTTTTCACTTTTTTTTCTCTTCTTTTTTTTCTTTTATTTTTCTCAATGCATATGATTAAAGTATTGAATGCAATAATATGTGCTCAACTATTATTTTGCACATTTTCACTAAAATATACAATACCCAATTACTCAAACCAAATATTTTCAAATCCAACTTCCCCACACTTAAATCATGAGCACGTTTACTAGTCTAAGCTAATCAAGGATTCAAATTAAGGACATTATTGTTTTTTGCTTAGAGTTAGTAATGAGCTAAAGTAAAGAACAAATGGATAAAATAGGATCAAATTGGTTTGTAAAGGATAATAGAAGGGTAAGGCCATATGGGTATATAAGCTTAGTGAAACAAGGCCTCAATCATATAAGTGTATGCATACATGAAACAATGGAAATATAGAATTAAGCAAGACAAATATCACAATTTTAGAGAGAAAAACACACAAAAATAAAATATATTGGTTGATAAAATGCAACCAATCAAATAGGCTCAAAATCTCACTGGTTTTGTGTGTTCGATCTCTAAACCATGTTCCAAAATAATATTTCTTCATACAAGTTTTTCAAAAAAGTTTTATTCAAATTAGTGAAATACTATAAAAGGTTTTCTTGAAAAAGAAAATGTTACTTCAACCAAGTGGTAAAATATGCACAAAATAAAATAGACATGCAATCAAACATGCAAATGCAACAATTAAAAACAAAAATTGGTGTTGAGAAGGGACTAACTAACCCGTGGAGATCGGTATTGACCTCTCCACACTTAAAGATTGCACCATCCTCGGTGCATGCAAAGATGTGCAGGTGTCGAGGGTTGTGGTTCCTCAGTCAGTGCTCGTTGTAGAGTCTTTCTCTTTACTCTTTCTGGTGGCTAGCCTGAAAAAGAGAGAAGAGAAAGGGGCATGAAGTCAAAGGGATAGAGCAAGGGAGAGGGCAATACTAGTAAGAATCATGCCAAAATAAAGAAGAATGTCGTTAACACATGGTCGCGATTCCATGAAATTAGGACATCAATGGAAGCATAGCATGATAAATTGAGGCAATTAAATGCAAGATGTTTATTGGCATGCTGGCAAAGGCATGAGTAGCGTAAATCAAGCATTAAAAGCCTTAATGTATTATTAGTCGTGAGAAACTAACAATAACGTTTGTATTGACAATTATATTTAATTAATAAAATATTGAAAAGGGCTTTGTGAAAAACAGGCATTAGAGTAGAAGGATAGAATAATTAAGAATGCACAATGCCATACGGGCTTTTTCACAAACACAAAGCATGCATATTAAATAAGGTATGGAAAGTATTAAATTGAACATGCAAACACCCTTAAAAAAATAATATATAATTGTCAAGCAATTTCTTAACAATCCACAAGCAAAATAATGACCCAAATAAATTTCTAACACCAATTGAAAGGAAAAAAGAAAGAAAAAGAAAGGAAGGAAGAAAGAAATACGAAGGGAAAGAAAAGATTTAGATTTGGGGAAGAAAAAGATAAGATATTTGGCTGATTTGGATAAGCTGTGCGGTGCTTGTGACGCGAGCGCATGGAGCACGCGTTCGCGTGGGGTGTGATAAATTCAAGTGACGCGGACGCGTGGGGCACGCAGACGTGTGACTTGATTTGTGCTATTAGCGAGAGGGTAGCCTCGCGGTCGCGCAACTCTCTGTTTGAAATTCATATTGCCAAATCTCTGGGTGACGCGGTCACGTGGTTGACGCGATCGCGTGGATGGCCTAAATTTGAAAACGGCACGGACGCATGGGGCATGCGTACGCGTGGCAGGGCTTGTGCTTCTAGCATGAGTCCAGCCCAATTCTAGCTCAACTTTTTGTCATACACCCTTTTTACGTCGATTTCAGGGCACGCGTTCGCGTGGGTGACACGAACGCGTGGGAGGCGTTGTTCCCACATGACGCAGACGCGTCAGCGACGCGGTCACGTGGACTAATTTATGCCAAAGGCATGCCTCCAACCACGCTCTCGCGTGACTCTCTGTAAAGTCTCTTTTCTTCCTAAGGCACAAGGGACGCGGATGCGTCGGCGACGCTGTCGCGTCGCATGCCCTTTTCTCCTTTTTTTTTTAGTGCAGTATGCAGAATGCAATGCTTAATATGAATGCTATGCATGATTCCAGGTTCAATAAAAATTCAAAAACAGACTGAAATGGAAATGGAACGATCATACCATGGTCGGTTGTCTCCCACCTAGCACTTTTAGTTAAAGTCCTTAAGTTGGACATTTGGTGAGCTCCCTGTTATGGTGGCTTATGCTTGTACTGATCCAGGAATCTCCACCAGTGTTTGGAATGCCAGCATCCTCCGGGGTCCCAAACAAGGCATGTAAAGCCTTTGAGCAGTTTCAAACAGGTTTCCAGGCTCCCGGGGTGTTGAATGTCAGAATAGATTCCAGGATCCCAAACTCTACTTTTACACCCATGTTTGTCTTGATCTGCATTTTTCCAGTCGGGTGGTGAGTAATCTGAATTCTCACTAAAGCGGCCAAACAACTTCTTAGACCCATTCAGTTGAGCTTTATACCAACCCATACATTTAAACCTTGAGCACACAACCATGTTGAACCTCACTTGACAACTTCTACCACTGACCATCTCCCGCTTATGCCTAATGCCACAAAGGGCTCTAAGCTGACCATCCGTCTCCAGTAGCCCACATTCAAGTGGAATTAGAAAGCTAAGGGATATGAATTTTGCCCACTTGAATGTTGTGAAGGATGATGGCAACTTAGGGGAAGCGGTTTCTAATGAACTTGCAAGCTCCACTTTCTTGTGCTCTTCTTTGACCTCTTCTACCTCTTTGCAAGCTTCTTCAATTTCAACCTCTTCCTCTTGGTAGCTTTCTTCTGATTCAATTTCTTCTTCATTGTTCACCAAGGGCATGAGAGGTTGTGCTTCTTCTTCTTTAATCTCCATGTCAAGTCCAATGGGATATGATTCAAATGTAGATAAGAATTCATTAATGATTGAATCCATCTCTTGATCATCCACTTCAAAGTCTTCAACCATGATATGCCTTGGAGTTTGTATACCCTCCTCAACATCAACATCAAACACCTTGGAAGGAGGCTCTATGAATGGACTTTCCAATGGAGGCTCATCATCTCCTAAGTCTTCGACCACTTCTTCTTCTTCAATAATTCTGGCTTCCTCTACTTGTTCCAGTATAAAGTCATGATCCTTACTGTCCCCTGGAGTTTCTAGTATTTCCTTCATGCTACGTTCTTCATTAGATTCTCCACATGAAGCCATGGGGGTTCCTTGAGTGTCCAAACGTCTGGAAGGTAATTGATTTATTGCTTGCTCCAGTTGATGAAGGGTTGCATGAAATTGATCTACTGCTTCCTTGAGGTGAGCCTGTGATTCTTGGGTCGATGGACATGGATATGGTGCATAGGAAGGTGGTGGTTCTCGAAAGTAATTGGATTGGAATTGGTGTGGATATGGGTTAGGGTCATATGGAGGAAAAGGGCTTGTGAGTGTGGTGGTTCAAAGCTATGTTGAGGAGGTGGTTCATTGGCATATGATGGGGCTTGATGGTAACTACAAGGGGGTCTATGGTGGACGAAATTGTGATCCATGCTCTTTGTACTTGTATGATACTCACAATATTGTATTCTTTATTTTATATGGAATTTGAAATTGGCACGAGTGAACACAACTCCGTTCAACTAACCAGCAAGTGTACTGGGTCATCCAAGTAATAAACCTTACGTGAGTAAGGGTCGATCCCACAGAGATTGTTGGTATGAAGCAAGCTATAGTCACCTTCTAAATCTCAGTTAGGCAGATTAAAATTGGATTATGGTTTTGAAAATTAAAGAAGAAATAATAAAAGGGATAGAATACTTATGTAGATTCATTGGTGGGAATTTCAGATAAACATATGGAGATACTGTATGGCTCAAGGACGCCTGCTCTCCCACTGCTTCAACTCAATCCTTCTTACTCCTTTCCATGGCAAGCTGTGTATAGGGGTTCACCATCAGCGGTGGCTACTTTCAATCCTCTCGGGAAAATGATCCTCTGCGGCTGTCACTCGCATGGCTAATCGTCTGGAGGCATCACCCATGGTTGATGGCTACATCCCATCCTCGCAGTGAAAACTACGCTCACGCGCTCTGTCACAGCACGGCTAATCACTGGTTGGTTCCCGCGCCTACTGGAATAGAATCCCTTGATTCTTTTGCGTCTGTCACTAATGCCCAGCACTTGCAAGTTTGAAGCACGTCACAGTCATTCATTACCGGAATCCTACTCGGAATACCACAGACAAGGTTAGACTTTCCGGATTCCCAGGATCCTACTCGGAATACCACAGACAAGGTGAGACTTTCCGGATCCTCATAAATGCCGCCATCTATCTAGCTTATACCACGAAGATTCTGTTGGGGAATCTCAGAGATACGCATTCAAGCTCTGTTGCATGTAGAACGGAAGTGGTTGTCAATCACGTGCGTTCATAAGTGAGAATGATAATGAGGGTTACTTATCATCACATTCATCATGTTCTTGGGTACGAATGAATATCTTGGAATAAGAATAAGAGATATTTGAATAAAAGAAAATAGAATTGCATTAATACTTGAGGTACAGCAGAGCTCCACACCCTTAATCTATGGTGTGCAGAAACTCCACCGTTGAAAATACATAAGCAAAAGATTCAGGCATGGCCGAATGGCAAGCCCCATGTGGTCACAAGACCGAATGATCCAAGACATCTAATACAATAGATAAATGTTCTATTTATAATAAACTAGCTCCTAGGGTTTACATGAGTAAGTAATTGATGCATAAATCCACTTCCGGGGCCCACTTGGTGTATGTTTGGGCTGAGCTTGATCAATCCACGAGCTGAGGCTTCTCTTGGAGTTGAACTCCGAGTTATGACGTGTTTTGGGCGTTCAACTCCGGATCATGACGTTTTTCTGGCGTTTAACTCCAGACAGCAGCATGTACTTGGCGTTCAACGCCAAGTTACGTCATCAATCTCCGAATAAAGTATGGACTATTATATATTGCTGGAAAGCCCTGGATGTCTACTTTCCAACGCCGTTGAGAGCGCGCCAATTGGAGTTCTTTAGCTCCAGAAAATCCATTTCGAGTGCAGGGAGGTCAGATTCCAACAGCATCAGCAGTCCTTTTGTCAGCCTTCTTCAGAGTTTTGCTCAAGTCCCTCAATTTCAGCCAGAAATTACCTGAAATCACAGAAAAACACACAAACTCATAGTAAAGTCCAGAAATGTGAATTTAACATAAAAACTAATGAAAACATCCCTAAAAGTAGCTTAAACTTGCTAAAAACTATCTAAAAACAATGCCAAAACGCGTATAAATTATCCGCTCATCACAACACCAAACTTAAATTGTTGCTTGTCCCCAAGCAACTGAAAATCAATTAGGATAAAAAGAAGAGAATATACTATAAATTTCAGAATATCAATGAATATTAATTATAATTAGATGAGCGGGACTTGTAGCTTTTTGCTTCTGAACAGTTTTGGCATCTCACTTTTTCCTTTGAAGTTCAGAATGATTGGCTTCTCTAGGAACTTAGAATTTCGGATAGTGTTATTGACTTTCCTAGTTAAGCATGTTGATTCTTGAACACAGCTACTTATGAGTCTTGGCCGTGGCCCTAAGCACTTTGTTTTCCAGTATTACCACCGGATACATAAATGCCACAGACACATAACTGGGTAAACCTTTTCAGATTGTGACTCAGCTTTGCTAGAGTCCCCAGTTAGTGGTGTCCAGAGCTCTTAAGCACACTCTTTTTGCTTTGGATCACGACTTTAACCACTCAGTCTCAAGCTTTTCACTTGGACCTTCATGACACAAGCACATGGTTAGGGACAGCTTGATTTAGCCGCTTAGGCCTGGATTTTATTTCCTTGGGCCCTCCTATCCATTGATGCTCAAAGCCTTGGATCCTTTTTACCCTTGCCTTTTGGTTTTAAGGGCTATTGGCTTTTTCTGCTTGCTTTTTCTTTTTCTTTCTATTTTTTTTTCGCCAATTTTTTTTTTCACCATTCGCTGCTTTTTCTTGCTTCAAGAATCAATTTCATGATTTTTCAGATCATTAATAACATTTCTCTTTGTTCATCATTCTTTCAAGAGCCAACAGTTTTAACATTCATAAACAACAAGATCAAAAATATGCACTGTTCAAGCATTCATTCAGAAGACAAAAAAGTATTGTCACCACATCAATATAATTAAATTAAATTCAAGGATAAATTCGAAATTCATGTACTTCTTGTTCTTTTGAATTAAAACATTTTTCATTTAAGAGAGGTGAAGGATTAATGGATTTATTCATAACTTTAAGACATAGTTACTAACTACTAATGATCATGTAATAAAGACACAAACATTAGATAGACATGAAGCATAAAAACCAAAAAAGCAGAGAAAATAAGACCAAGGAATGAGTCCACCTTAGTGAGGGTGGCGCCTTCTTGAAGAACCAATGGTGCTCTTTGAGCTCCTCTATGTCTCTTCCTTGCTTCAACAAGAGTGCCTTTTTCTTTATTCCTGCTCATATGGAAGAGAAGAGAAAAAGAAAAGGAAGAGGAATCTTCTATGTTACAGTATAGAGATTCCTTTATGTTAGTAGAAAAAGAAAGGGGATAAGGAAAGGAGAATGGTTCGGATTTTTAGATGAAGAGAAGTGAAGAGAAGTGTTAGTAAATAATTAATTAAATAAAATAAGAAAAGAGAGGGAGAATTTTCGAAAATAATTTTGAAAAGGGGTTAGTAATTTTTGAAAATTAAAGATAAGATTAAAATTAAAATTTAAAACAAAAAGAATTTTTGAAAAAGAGGTGAGATATTTTCGAAAATTAGAGAGGGAAAAGTAGTTAGGTGGTTTTGAAAAAGATAAGAAACAAACAAAAAGTTAGTTAGTTGATTGAAAAAGATTTGAAATCAAATTTTGAAAAAGATAAGAGGATAAGAAGTTAGATAAGATATTTTGAAATCAAATTTTGAAAAAGATAAAATTTTTGAAAAAGATAAGATAAAAAATAAAAAGATAAGATAAAAATTTTAATAAAAAGATATTTTGAAAAAGATTTAATTTTTTAAAAAGACTCAACTAACAAGAAAATACAGGATAAGATTCTAGAACTTAAAGATTGAACCTTTCTTAACAAGAAAGTAACAAACTTCAAATTTTTGAATCAATCACATTACTTGTTAGCTAATTTTCGAAAATTTGATATAAAGATAAGAAAAAGATTTTGAAAATATTTTGAAAAAGATTTTTGAAATTTTCGAAATTTATAAAAAAATGAAAAAGATATGATTTTTGAAAAAGATTTTGAAAAGATAAGATTTTTAAAATTGAAATTTTGACTTGACTTGTAAGAAACAACTAATTTTAAAAAAATTTTTAACCAAGTCAACCCAAAATTTCGAAATTTTGGAGGGAAATAAGGAAAAGATATTTTTTTGATTTTTGAATTTTTAAAGAAAAACACAAAAATGACCCAAAACATGAAAATTTTGGATCAAGACACAAGATGCATGCAAGAATGCTATGAATGTCAAGATGAACACCAAGAACACTTTGAAGATCATGATGAACATCAAGAACATAATTTTGAAAAATTTTTTGATGCAAAGAAAACATGCAAGACACCAAACTTAGAAATCTTTAATGCATGGAAAATATGAATGCAAAAGTGCACATGAAAAACAACAAAAGACACAAAACAAGAAATCATCAAGATCAAACAAGAAGACTTGTCAAGAACAACTTGAAGATCATGAAGAACACTATGAATGCATGAAATTTTCGAAAAAATGCAAGAAAAATTTTAAAAGCATGCAATTGACACCAAACTTAAAAATTAACACAAGACTCAAACAAGAAACACAAAATATTTTTTATTTTTATGATTTTCTAATTTTTTTGTATTTTTATTGATTTTTTCGAAAAACATTTTTGGAAAAACGAAAAAGAAAAGAAAAAAATTTTTTTGAAAAAGTTTTTGAAAAGAAAATTACCTAATCTGAGCAACAAGATGAACCGTCAGTCGTCCATACTCGAACAATCCCCGGCAACGGCGCCAAAAACTTGGTGGACGAAATTGTGATCCATGCTCTTTGTACTTGTATGATACTCACAATATTGTATTCTTTATTTTATATGGAATTTGAAATTGGCACGAGTGAACACAACTCCGTTCAACTAACCAGCAAGTGTACTGGGTCGTCCAAGTAATAAACCTTACGTGAGTAAGGGTCGATCCCACAGAGATTGTTGGTATGAAGCAAGCTATAGTCACCTTGTAAATCTCAGTTAGGCAGATTAAAATTGGATTATGGTTTCGAAAATTAAAGAAGAAATAATAAAAGGGATAGAATACTTATGTAGATTCATTGGTGGGAATTTCAGATAAACATATGGAGATACTGTATGGCTCAAGGACGCCTGCTCTCCCACTGCTTCAACTCAATCCTTCTTACTCCTTTCCATGGCAAGCTGTGTATAGGGGTTCACCATCAGCGGTGGCTACTTTCAATCCTCTCGGGAAAATGATCCTCTGCGGCTGTCACTCGCATGGCTAATCGTCTAGAGGCATCACCCATGGTTGATGGCTACATCCCATCCTCGCAGTGAAAACTACGCTCACGCGCTCTGTCACAGCACGGCTAATCACTGGTTGGTTCCCGCGCCTACTGGAATAGAATCCCTTGATTCTTTTGCGTCTGTCACTAACGCCCAGCACTTGCGAGTTTGAAGCACGTCACAGTCATTCATTACCGGAATCCTACTCGGAATACCACAGACAAGGTTAGACTTTCCGGATTCCCAGGATCCTACTCGGAATACCACAGACAAGGTGAGACTTTCCGGATCCTCATAAATGCCGCCATCTATCTAGCTTATACCACGAAGATTCTGTTGGGGAATCTCAAAGATACGCATTCAAGCTCTGTTGCATGTAGAACGGAAGTGGTTGTCAATCACGTGCGTTCATAAGTGAGAATGATAATGAGGGTTACTTATCATCACATTCATCATGTTCTTGGGTACGAATGAATATCTTGGAATAAGAATAAGAGAGATTTGAATAAAAGAAAATAGAATTGCATTAATACTTGAGGTACAGCAGAGCTCCACACCCTTAATCTATGGTGTGCAGAAACTCCACCGTTGAAAATACATAAGCAAAAGATTCAGGCATGGCCGAATGGCAAGCCCCATGTGGTCACAAGACCGAATGATCCAAGACATCTAATACAATAGATAAATGTTCTATTTATAATAAACTAGCTCCTAGGGTTTACATGAGTAAGTAATTGATGCATAAATCCACTTCCGGGGCCCACTTGGTGTATGTTTGGGCTGAGCTTGATCAATCCACGAGCTGAGGCTTCTCTTGGAGTTGAACTCCGAGTTATGACGTGTTTTGGGTGTTCAACTCCGGATCATGACGTTTTTCTGGCGTTTAACTCCAGACAGCAGCATGTACTTGGCGTTCAACGCCAAGTTACGTCGTCAATCTCCGAATAAAGTATGGACTATTATATATTGCTGGAAAGCCCTGGATGTCTACTTTCCAACGCCGTTGAGAGCGCGCCAATTGGAGTTCTGTAGCTCCAGAAAATCCATTTCGAGTGCAGGGAGGTCAGATTCCAACAGCATCAGCAGTCCTTTTGTCAGCCTTCTTCAGAGTTTTGCTCAAGTCCCTCAATTTCAGCCAGAAATTACCTGAAATCACAGAAAAACACACAAACTCATAGTAAAGTCCAGAAATGTGAATTTAACATAAAAACTAATGAAAACATCCCTAAAAGTAGCTTAAACTTGCTAAAAACTATCTAAAAACAATGCCAAAAAGCGTATAAATTATCCGCTCATCAGTCTACCATACCTATCATCTTGGTATGCATTATAGAATGGTCTTCGTCCATGATATCTTGGAAGGTGTTGTCGCTTAAAGGGTTGATCAGATCTTCTTGGCTCCGTCCATCTTTGATTGCTTTGACCTTGATGCATATTCCTGTTATAGCTTCCTCTTCCTGCAACATAGTTGTAACCAGACTCATAGCCAAAGGGGTGAGAATTCATAGTAGTGAGAGAAAATAAAAACAAAAACTAACAAAAAGAAAATATTTTGAAAAAGATATAATTTTTGAAAAAGGATAAGATAAAATAAAAAAATTTTAAAATCTGAAATTTTTTTTTTTGAAAAATATTTACAATAACCAATAATAAGGCACACGTTTGCAATTCCCCAGCAACGGTGCCATTTTGACGTTAGGATTTTTGTTAGTAAAGAATTTTATAAAAATATAGTTGCATTGTGAGTATAGATTCTAAACCAACAGAAAATCCCTTCGTACTAACGTTTTGGTTGTCATAAGTAACAAACCCCTTTGAAATTGATAACCGAAGTATTTAAACCTCGGGTCGTCTTCTCAAGGAATTGCAGGGAGGTATGTTCTTATTATTGGTTATGCAAAGATATATTTTGGGGTTTTCAAAAGAGTTGAACAAGTAATGTAAAATAACAAGTCGTCAAAATAAAAACTAATAAAGCTCCTGGCAAGGTATGAGAACTGGAAGTCATATCCCAGTTATCCTTATCAATTGTGATGAGAATTGGATTTTTCTCCCACTAAGTCAACCTCTAATTATGAAGGTAAGTCAAGTGGATGAATTACTTTTGATTCCTCAGGTCCTAGTCTTTTTTTGGGAAAGGCTAGAGTTATTGGAACTCGAATTAATTCTTGAAGAATTCCAATTTTTAGTCAACAATGAATTTGATAACTCAAGAGTCACCAATTAATCAACCAGAGCCAAAAGGTAGAAAATCTAAATTATCTATATAAATAAAGGAAAGCAATCATAAATCTGAAATACCTCGAATTATATTAAATAGAAAGTTAGATTGAACATAGAAATCCATAAGCCAAATTGGCAACATCAAATAATCAACTAAAGTAATAAATAAAAGTAGAAAATAAATTAAAGGAACATTGAACCTGTGATAAAGAAGTTGAAATCCTAATGCTAATCCTAAATCATAAGAGAGAGGAGAGAACCCCTCTCTCTAAAAACTATATCTAAAACCTAAAATTGAATTATGATCTGATATGAATTGATGTCCTGAGTCTCTGCATGTTCCCGGACTTTAATCTGTGTTTCTGGGCCGAAAACTGGGTTGAAATGCGGCCCAAAATCTGTGCCAGCGACTTCTGTAATTCTGCAGATCGCACTCGTCACGAGTCCGCGTCGTCCACGCATTTGCGTCACTCAGCATTTCTTGTACCACGCGTGCGCGTCGTCTACGCTTTCGCGTCGTTCGTGCAACTTCTAATCCACGCGGTCGCGTCAGGCACGCGAGCGCGTCACGGTAATTCCTTCTATTTCGCGCGGTCGCGTGAGCCATGCGACCGCATGACTTCTCGCTGGTCATCTCCTCAATTTCTTGTGTTCCTTCCATTTTTGCATGCTTCCTCTTCATTCCTTACGCCATTCCTGCCTTATGAAGCCTGAAACACTTAACATACAGATCACGGCATCGAATGGTATGAAGGAAGATAAAAATATACAATAAAAAGGTCCTTAGGAAGCAAGTTATTAATCATAGGATATTTTTAGGAAGGAATTGTAAATACATGCAAATCATATGAATAAGTGGGTGAAAAGCTTGATAAAACCACTCAATAAAACACAATATAAACCATAAAATAGTGGTTTATCAATGGTGCTTCAGGTTAATGTTTGAGACTTGATAATAATGATGATTGATTTAAGTTGATTGAATGTATGTTTGAGACCCTGGGCAGTAACAAGGATGATGGTTCGTCCCGCTTGCTCTAGGTCAGAGATTGTGACGCCTGGGTAGTAGCGGCAGTAGTGGTTATTCCACTCGCTCCAGGTTGAGCTTTTAAACACCCGTCTGGGTGTAGCCATAGTAGTGGTTATTCTACTAGCTCTGGGTTGAGCGGGTAGTAGCAAGGGGGTTGTAGCTCAAACCCACTTACTCCGCGATGGGTGTTTTAGTCCATGGTTAGCTACCAGGCCAGGACGTGTCAGGTTTGCTATATAACCGACGGATAATATCATCAGCCATAGGACAGTCATACATCATGTGCATATTATTTGCTTGCTTGTTGTGCATTAATTGAGAATGCCAAATTTATTATAATATGCTAATTGTTATACTTGATATCTGAATTACTTGTATTCTACTTGTGTTTTCCTTTGTCTGCTTGTCTGTCTATGCAAATTCACTAGAGATGGAGGAACGGAGGAAAGGTGAGAAGACTTATTGTTAAGGTTAAGCTTAAACTAGGCTTAGATATCCTTAGAAGACCACCCATTTAAGGTTTCTGTTTTAGTACCTTAGGCTTTATAATCTGAGTGTCGGTGTTCTAGGATTGCCTCTAGCATTTCTAGGACCTTATATCTTATGTGCGTGGCACCTTTACCATGCTGAGAACCTCCGATTCTCGTCTCACACTATGTTGTTGTTTTTCAGATGCAGGTCGAGAGGCACCTCGGTAGGCGTCTAGAGCTTCTGCAGCGAAGTGGATTCATTTTGGGGTTTTACTTTTGGTATTCTGCTACATGTGTATAGACTCTCCTTTTATATATACTTGTTGTATTTTGTACCTCTTAGAGGTTTATGGAGAACTAGGATTTTACGTCTGTATTCTAGACTTTGGGTCATGTATATATGTATGTAAATATTCTCCGGCCAGCTTTAGTTTCGTAGGCTGAGTTAGGAGCTTGTTATTTTTACCTTTGACCCTCTATTCCTACTTTTTGTTCATTATACTTATGAACTTCAGTTTCCTGAGTATTGCGCTTTTTATTTTTGCAATTTTTGCTTTATTCATTTTTCAAGGCTCCTCGTATACAGTATCCTTTTCAATAATATTATATATATATATTAGAGGTCGTAATACCACACTACCTCTGTTTTACGACTTAAGCATAAAGCTCTGTATGGTAGGGTGCTACATTTTCTTCTCATCGTCATTCTTTTGTTGCTGCTGTTATTACTATTATTGTAGTAGAAGGTGAGAAGAAATAGTTCTGAATTGTGCAGGACAATGAGTTAAATACACCTTAATTCACTCAGAAATGAACCGAAAATTACATAATAAATTGTGACACAATTAACTAAAAAATGAATCGAAATTACAAAACAATTGTGACATAATTAACTCAAAAATGAGCCGAAATTACATAAAGATTGCGACACATAAACTCAATTCGAAAACAAGCACATAAACAAGACTGAATCATGAACAAAAACGCATCCAAAATTAATTTTGGATCAGACAACGGCATTAATATGTTTCTTCTTCTTTGTTTTTTGATATTTTCTTCTCTGTTTGTTGGTTTTATTCCTCTTAAGAGAGTAAAATAAGAAGAACTATAAGAAAATGAAAAAGGAATGAGAAGATGAAGAAGAAAATGATGAAAAAGAAGAAGAAGAAGTAGTAGAAGTTGAGGTAAAAGAGGAGAAAGAGTTTTGAATTATGCAAGACAATGAGTCTAAATGCACCTTAATTAACTCAGAAATAAACTGAAATTATATAATGATTGCGACACAATTAACTCAAAAATGAATCAAAATTATATAATGGATTGCGACACAATTAACTCAGAAATGAAGCAAGGTTACATAACAATTGTGACATAATTAACTCAGAAATGAATTGAAATTACATAATGATTGCGACATATAAACTCAGTTTGAAAATAAGCACACAAACAAGACTGAATCGTGAACAAAAACACATCCAAAATCAATTTTAGATCATACAACGTCATTAATATATATTTTTTTCTTTTTTGTTTGATATTTTCTTCTCTTTTCTAGGTTTTATTCCTCTTAAAAGAGTAAAACAAGAAGAACTATAAGAAGAAGAAGAGGAGGAGAAAGAGTTTTGAATTGTGCAGGACATCGAGTCCAAATGCACCTTAATTCACTCAGAAATGAACTGAAATTATATAATAATTGCAACACAATTAACTCAGAAATGAACTGAAATTATATAATAGATTGCGACACAATTAACTCAAAAATGAACCGAAAATACATAACAATTGCGACATAATTAACTCAGAAATGAAACGAAATTACATAATGATTGCGACACATAAACTCAGTTCGAAAATAAGCACATGAACAAGAGTGAATCGTGAACAAAAACACATCTAAAATTAATTTTGGATCCGACAATATCAACATGAAAAAAATTCAACAATAACAATAACAATAACGACGATAATGATAACGACGATATGTATAAGAAGAAGATGATGGAGGAGAAGGATAAAAAGGAAGGAGGAGAAGAAATCACGATGAGAAAAGGAGGAGGAGGAGGAGGAGGAGGGGGAGGAGGAAGAAGAGGAGGTGGTAGTGGTAGTGGTGGTGACGACAGTAATAAAAGTGAAAAATAATAAACAAAAAAAAGAGGAGAAACGTGTGACTCTAAATCACTTAGATGAATTTAGATGTTAAAATTGCTTAAATGTGGAGAATAATTCATATTTTTAATGGTATTATAATGCTTTTGGTACAAATAACTTGACATAATTCTTGGTAAATATGAAGAATTATAAGAGCAAATTAAAATTTTTAAATAAAATTTCAAACGTAATTAATGAAATATCTGATAGATTTTTTTCCTAAAACGAAGCAATTAATTTTGTAAATAATTACTATGGTATAAAAATATATTTGGTGTTAACGAAAAAATTTAATTATGTTGTTATAAAAAATTTAATTATTCTAGTGGCATATTCTTTTGTAAAAAAGATGTGAAGTATGTGTATATACACAAATATGTTGTGAATGATTTTGTGATTTTGAAAAAAAAGACTTTAGATTGACAAATAAATAATTATATTACGTGTACATAAAAAAATAACTATCATCAATCAATCACTAATTAATATAAATACATATTTTGGCATTTCATAAAATAATTTCACTATACTGTATTTATTCGTCTATATTGTATGTTTGATTATTTTACCATGACAAGTTTGATTATTTTGATGGCTAATTATTTAGTTAGAAAATATGTTAAATAATATGTATAAATATATAAATATATAGTGACTGATTTGATAAATAATTTTTAATGTATGCAGACTTTTTTTAGTGGAACTACATGGATCGGTTTATTTGCCACCTCTAAATATATAAAAATATCATGTGCTTATGTAATTATATGAAAACTTATATTAAGGGACTCAACGTCTTAATTAATTAATTAATTATTAATTGATCAAAACAATGTTTCAAAATATAGGATTATTTTTTTAAATGTCTACTACTGTATTTTTTTTTCTCCTTGAATACTGTATACAGAATTGAAGATCACTTTTTTCTCCTTTTTCAAAATAATTTTAACCATTATATTCTTTTATTTAAAACTTTATAGGTGTCTTTGGAATACTTACTAGATAAATACAGTGGGCTAATTTATGGGTTACAAATAATATATGTTTTAAATTGACTTAAATAATTGGAAAATAATAATAGGAGGAGAACATTTTAGTAGGAAGAAAAAAGAACTAACTTGTATTAGCTCAAATACAAATTAAAATAAAAATAAGAAAAAACACCTAACATTTTGTAACGACCCGATTCCTAGTAAGTCATGATCATACCAGAAATCAAGTGTCACCAACTTGTTCATATGAAACCTTTACTACGTATTATTAAGCATGTAATCGGATTAGCGTACTATCAAGTTTTTGGAAAGACTTTTATAAAAAAACTTACAAGGACGACTAATTAAACATACACAAGCCGGCATTATATATAATTACAACACATAGCATAGACCATACATAAGCATACAGGTACTATCGTATATATATGTATATATATATATCCTGAGTTAGCATACAACCCTTCAGAAATACTACTATGTACAACCCAACACTCCGGGCCCTGGTTCGTACAGAAAACCCCTAAGCTGGCACCCGAACTAGCCTAGTCAACTATGTACATCCTACTCTCTCAGTGAGTCTAATCAAAAGTGAGAGATTAACACAAAAACTAGGCTAACACAAAAGAAAACTATCAAAATGCACAACCGTAGCTCCCAGGCCTCAGCTATCATCGTCAGAGAAGATCACAACCACATCAGAACACTCCTCAGGATCCTCGTCCTCGTCATCAGAAATCTCTATAATCTCAGAAGGGGCACTAGCACTCGTGCTACTGGTCTGACCAGCACTCGCCGGTCCACTAATAGAGGCAGTGAACGGCTCCTCAGAAGATGGCTCGGATGAAGATACTGAGATCTGCTCCACTGGGATGTCCTCCTCTGGTACAGGCTTTGGAAAATGCTCCTCCATGGGCTCAGGCTCAGGCTCAGGGTCCGCCTGATCCGCAGGCTGATCGGGATGCTGGTGAGGCACCGGCCCATCATGAAACGGGTGAAATGGAGCATCTGGGTGGAGCCACTGCAGTGGAAACTCATAGGGCATGTCGGGGTTAAACTGTGGAGTGTCAATCGGGTGACGAAAGGGATGATCACGCAGAATGTACATACGAGTCCTAAAATCTGCAGCTACTACATAAAACTTATGATGTACAATATCCTCGTATATATAGGGAGGGTCCATCTCGTAAAATATAACTCTGGTATCCATCTGAAGGGGAGAAAGAAAAGGGGTAAGAATTGGGGGGTTCTTAGTAGGGTCGAGGGTGGTTAGTTTAGTCAGGATTACCACAGTTCAAGTAATTTATAACAAAATACACAAGTGTCACAAAGGAATATCTAGTCACCACAACTCAGAATAATATTAAGGGATGCATAAACACAAGAAGACAATCACAAACAATTTCACAATGTCAAGAAAAATGCAAATGCGCAACAAGGATGATGCATGTCTATTCCTAACGTAGGCCATGAGCTCATGTGTCGGTTGCCTACCCGCTCCCGTCATTACCCGGGCACAAGTCCCAGATATGGCTTTCCAGATGCATACAGTGTGCTTATAAGTCGTACGGCTAGGCCGCATACAGTGTGACTTTGCAAATCAATAAGCGTACATCTGGAAAACAGTTCTCAGTGTGTAGGCGTCCCCACTTTACATTTGGCACTAAGGCCCAAACAATGTCTCATCTGCTCTCCTGTGGCAGTCATTTCATTAACCAATATATTCCTTTAATCTTTGTTCTCTGCTCTCCTGTGGCAGAGATCCTTTTAATTAATATATTCTTTAATCTTTATTCTCTTCTCTCCTGTGGCAGAGATTCCTTTAATCTTTCTTTCCTTTACTTTATGTTCTTCCTCTTCTCCTTTGTATCATTCCACAATATAACTTATCTTTGATGAAAATAATTTATTTTAATATAGAGAGTAATTTTGAATAAAACTCAAAATAGCATTTTTCTTTCAAAACTTAGTTTACACTTATAAACATAACCTCAGTCCTTTTTTTATAAAAATAAATTGACGTCCTTCAAAATATAATTTCCAAACTAATTTCTTGTCCTCCAACGAAACCAAAATCCTGTTTTTTTATTTTTTTATCAAAATATTAACTTAAAATTTTATCCATTCTCGAGCTGACTGAAACACAACCTCATCAAAATATCAATATATCAACAAAATTCAACATGAAACGCAATCAAATCTCAATAACACTCAATCCAAACATCAATTCACTTATCAAATATCATTTAGTCGGTGAAAATTTATCAAAACCCTACCTTTGTACGTAATCGAAATACTCAAAACTTCAGAGAAACTTTCTGACCGAGCTGCTGAAGGAAAAAATGTCCGGAATCCTCCGTGCCTCGTAGAACTCCAGTTGGCCAAACTCAAGGAGTAGGGAAGCTACGTCATTGTCGACTTCTACCAGACAAAAGTAATGCCAACATGTAGAGGAGGAAGATACGAACACTTTTATCGGATTAGATTTTTTATTGGAGTTACGGATTAGGAGAAATCGGGAAGGGAGAATGGTTGAGGGTTACGGTTCTTCGATGGGGGATTTTGGTCTCTCTCTTCTCTTTCTTACATGCAATTCGGTTATGAGCTAAAGAAAGGAGATTAGAGGGTATTAGCAACATTGAACAAGAGTATGTGTCAAGGAGAGGGTTATGTGTCATGTTTTCTTTCTTTTTCCCCTTTTTGTTCTTTCTTAGTATATTCGGTCATATTAAAAGGGTATTAATCAAAGGATAAAGGCATTGGATGATAACTCATTATTAAGTTTCTTTGGTCAAAAAAAGAAGGAGACGTGTTATATTTTATATATGTATACATATGTATATAAGCCATGCTAATAAAATCCTAGGTGGATGAATCATGAATTAAAGTACATGGATCCTGTTTATATTTTTTCTTTCTTCTATTCTCTTAATGGATCGGCCAAAGAAAAATAAAATGAACACTGTTAGATTATAATGCTAATTAAAGACATATGATGAATTAAATAAATAATATATAAGGTTGAATAATATACCATAAAAATATTAATATTATTATCTAAGCTTCATTATAATTAAAACAAGTAAAATAGATAAAGAAGATAATAATCAAATTATATTACCATTTATTTTACTTCAGGATTTGAAATTGGCTCATCAAAATAAAACTAATCGCTTTAAAATTTTATTTTAAGAGAAACTCGTGTTAGTAAAAAAAAATTAGAGTTGTTACACATTTCCTTTAAATATTTATGCCAGCACATATAGTATTTAGAGAAAAACAAAATATCTAAGGTGAAAAAATTGAAAAAGTGAAAAATTAGAGTTTAATAATTATTGAATTTATAATTCTCATAATGAATGAGTCTTATTACAAATTTAATTCAAGAATAATTAAAATCTCAATTTTCCATAACAATTGCTTGTATCTTTTTTCATTAACAATGATAAAACCGATAGATAGAATTAGTTGATGTTAATGTTAATGCTAAACTGAATTGGTATAGAATAAATTTGTGTTGCAGTTAATTAGTTTGTGATTAGTTTTCAACTGGCACTCTCTTGCTATAAGTAACTAGAGCTAAGCACCATTGAATCTGATTTTGACTCACTTTACCAAAACTCAATTCATAACCAACTTCTTCATTTTGCTTTCACTCTTTAGACTCTTTTCTCTTACTTCTTCTCTTACTTGAGCTTGATACCTTACATAGTATCAGAGCTAGTCTCTATTCAATTCAATGGTAGACAACAATCAGCGAGCTGAAAACTTAATGAATCAATCGAACACAACTGCAAATTTTACTTCTTTTCCAATTTTTATGAAATTTGATGATGATAACTTCTTATAGTGGAAAGAACAGGCAAAATCAATTATTAAAGGCCACAATTTGCTTCATCACATCATAGGAAAGAGAATTTTATTAAGACTTGATGGATGGAAAAAGTAACACTGGAATTTGATATTTGAAAGATATAGGATGTGTTGCTCAAATCTTGGCTTATTATTTCAATAACCAAGCCTTTTCCTACTCGAATGGTAAGGTACATCTATTCATATGAAGTTTGGAAAAAGGTTAAAAGATCATTTCTCTTCATAAATTAGAGCAAAGATAATATAGTTGAAAAACAAATTGAGCAATGTACATGTTGGCTACACCTGTAATACTGCAAAATCAGAGTTGGTATCCAAATGGGTGCTATGTAAGACCCTGGACTTTTAGAAATTAAATAATAAGTTATTTAAAATTTATTATGTTTACTTAAGATTTTATTTTCAGAAAGTTATTTTTACTAAAAATAATTAAATCAAGGTTATAAAACTTTGCGTTTAAAATTAATTGTGATTTATATAAATTTCATGATAATTGGATATTTTCTTATTTAAAATTTAAAGTCTTAGTATTGAAAAATAATGAAGATTTGTTAATTTAATTTAAATATTGGGATTTTGAATTTAATTTCATGAATAAAAGAAAATTAATTTAATTATATCTAATTTTAAATTAGAATACTTATTTAAAATTAATTTGTAAGTTGATAAGTAAATAGTATTCTCAAAAGTAATTATATTAAACTATATTGGGTTTTTTAATTACTACATTGCCCCTATTTTTATTAGAAATTACCAACTTACTCTCACTCTTTTTTTCCAAATTAAAACCCTAACCCTAACTATACACAAACACACACTCACCTCACCAACTCCCTCGCACACCTATCGCCACCCCCATTTTCCACTCACCCTTACCATACACGGAAAGATAGAAAGGAAGAGAGAAGAGGGAGAGCTCAAGGGAGGAGAAGAAAATGAGGGAGGAGCTTGCAGCCTCGCCGTTGTCGCGTCACTGCCCAGCCGCTGTCCAACTCGCCGCCTCTATCAGGAGGCCAGAATCGACAGAGACATGTGTCCGAGAAGGAGAATGAGAGCGACAGAAAAGGAGACACGGAAGGAGGAGCCGCCGCCATCGTCCATGGAGCCGTCGTCGTGCGTCACCGTCGAGCCACGTTCCGTTGCTACCATTCGTCCATTGTCGTCACCGCTGGCTTCGTAATCGAGCTTCCATGGCGGCCACTGTTGAGCTTTGAAGAGAGAGAAAGAGTTCGTAGAGAGAAAGAGCACGCGATAAAGGAAAGGGAGAAAAGGGTCTTTTGTTGTTGATTCTTGAGCATCTTTACTTGTTTTTAGTTATTCTTTTTTTGAATAAAGGTAGTGATCTCTTATCACTACAAGAAAAAGGCGTATTTGTAACAAAAAATTGTTACAAAACGTCGATATTTTGACACAAAAGTTTTTTCTAACAAAGAAAGGGTCCATTGCAGTAAGTCCCGTTACAAAAAGTTTTTGTTACGAAAAATGGAACTGTTACAATTCAATACCATATTTTGTAAAAAAACTTTTTGATACAAAAAACCAGAAGCCGTTACAAAACTGGTAACAAATTTTGATCTTGAAGGTATTTTTCGTGACAGTTAATTTTTTTCCTATAAAAAAAATTTGTTACAAAATGTAACATGATTTGGTAACATTTTTTTCTTCAGTTACGAAAGCAAATAAGTTATTTTGTAACAACTTTGTTTTTATTACAAATTACATGCATAATTTAATAAATTAGTTTTTAAATTAACTAATATAATAACGCTTTTAATAAGCTAGTTTACATCTATTTAATATGCAAAAATATACATAAGTCAAACAATATCCTTTTAGCTAAAATTGTCTTGAAACAAATTAACATTAGCTAGTGAGTACATGGATTAGTTCAACCAAAACATAAAAGTTCTAACATAAAAGTTCAACCAAAACATAAAAGTTCTAACATAGATTAGTGTCTCTATGCATCAAGACATTCTTGAGCCCTCAAGGTTGCATATGGTCACCCTTTCAGCACTCTTGTAAATAAGAAAAACCAAAACCAAAAAGTTAGAAACAAGATATAACACTATCTATAATTTTTTCCACTAAGTTTTATCCAAACTGTTTAGAAAAAATTTGGCAGAACCTCCCCAAAAAATTGGATATTTTCACTGTTCACGGTTCCAACAAACACAACCAATATACAACTTATGTCTCAGCCATACCCAACCAAATTTATCAAACCAAATAATAGGACGACATTTGTCATTTTTCAACCATGACACAAGTAAAATGTGATAAAGAGATCCATATACAAATTAAAGTAGACTAATATAAAATGGGAATCATCTACGAAAATGTATTAAAACCATAAGCAACTTTAGGAGTACCTTTAGGGTCTAGTTTATTTCATTGTCAAAGCACGCTATGAGAGAGTTGACAACAGCTTGTTGAGCTTCCAATTGAGCTTTCATTTGAGCTAATTCTTCCTCTTGCCGTATTCGTTGCTCTTCAAGTTTTTCTTTGAGCACATCTATTTTCTTTGTTAGCTCTTCACGGTCTTGCATTGCCTCTTGAAGTTGTGCTTGAATCCTTAACTTAGACTTTGAAGCCTTTATGCTATAACTTGCACCACTTTTCTCACCTCTCACAATTAGAAAAGCTTCATTTGGAGTGAAAGGATTTTCCAAATCATAGGAGTCATCGAGCATAGTGCTAATATCATCCTACACAATCCAATTTGTAATTTGAAATGGAGATAATATTTAACTTCTATGCAACAAAAAAGAAAAAGGTTAAGAATATTACATCAATTTGTTTAGCTTTTTCATTCACCCATTCTTCATTACTCTTTTGATGAGTAATTTGCCATAATTCTTGAATGTCAGGCTCGACACCGGTTCTAGGATGGCGCTGCAAATTTTTTGGAAGTGTAAAATATAGCATGTAGTTAAGTGCAAACATGACATAGCAAAAAATAGAAGACCAAATTAAAACTTTAAGACTATTTACCCGATCACGTCTAACAACTTGAAATGTCCTTCGACCAACAATATGTGGTACAATATGATGCTTTCTATTATCTTTGTTTTTTAAACTTTTTTCCTATAGAAGACCAAACTCACAAAAGACAAAAGGAGGTCAGCTATAATAATTTGTATTGACCTAAAATAGCAAAACAACATAAAAAAAACCTCAATGGTTGTCACAATGAAAATTTTAAACCTGAAAAGGACTTCTAAAGTAGGACACCAAATTCTCCCATGTCTCCGGTAGAACATTGTTTGGTGGATTTTGAAAGCGCTCCTCATCAGTTTGATACAATTCATAGTGCTCACGCAATCTTGAGCGCCAACTTCGATAACATATGTTAGCCTTAGCTAAAATCATGTTGTGCATTACTTGCCTATCAGCTATATCAAACTTTTCCTACAAATGATTTGTCAAAGTTAGTTAGCAGAAATAACTTCTATAATAAACTGAATAACAGAAAATATAAATATCTATTACCAAAACAATGTCACATATTTTTTGCTTGACATCATCTCCAACTTGGCTCCATTTCTCTACATCCAAAGGAGCATTTTGTCTTGTAACAATACCCACTTCAAATGCAAACAGATCAGCATGGATGCCATTAGGAGCTAAGTTCTCCAAAGAGATCGGCAATTCCAATTTCCCATTTGTCTGTGTTTTGATAACCCTATTTGTTGCAATCCCACGCGAAGGTCCCCTTTTACCAATACGCCTATCATTCACCCATTTCCATTGGACTAATTTTTGCAGGAGACGAGAATGGATAGAAGGATGTAAAGAGTGAAAACAAAAAGCGGGGCATGACATAACATAGCATCACAGCAGCTATCATTTTCAAAATCACCAAAAAAAGTGCAAACAATAGAATCAAAATAATAAAACCCAGAAACAAAAAATAGAACAAACATATCAACTCTCCAAATAACCTAAAAATCAGATAATCAACCATGTTACACACCAATACTTTCAACCACAATAACATCAGCATAATCAACTAACAATATTTTCAACCACAATAACAGCAGAATTAAGGTTCAATATTTTAGCTAAGATTATCAACTAACAGCATATTTAACAATACTCAAATAAACTGAAGTTACCTTTAGCAGAAACGTAATCGGACCAGACCAGACCAGTAGGAGAAGAAGGACTGCCGAATCAGACCAGCAGAGCAAAGGACAACGCTGGATGAGCAGAGCAGTATAAACTATCCTAAATTAATGCAATATAAAATACACAAAATTATTAACAGAATTTAAACAATATCTCTATGTTACTAAGGATCAAATAGTTACCTACTTTACTCAATTCACAAACACAAAAGTATAAAAAAAATATTTAACAAAGTAAAAAGAAAGCATAAGCTAATAACACTAATATAGCCAAATAGATATAAAACTAAAATTTTTAGTCACAACATCAGCAGAATCAAGGTTCAATACTACTTTTAACTGGACTTACCTTCAGTAGAGGAGACGAGCAGAGCAGATTGCCAGCAAACCAACAAAACACGGCAGAACCAGAAGAAATTAAAGACTGCAACACAACACCAGAAGAAGACCCTTTTTTAAATCTTCATCATTTCACTATCAAGCTAGGAGACAGACTTTTTAGTGCTAATAAAAGTTTTTTCTGCTTTATTATGTAACTCAGGTTTTTCAACTTTAGTATACAACCCTTAAGAAAGAAAAAAGAACAAACAGAACAACATATTAAATCATTTAGTTTTACATAATTAGCATCAATTTTTCTCTTCTAAACCTACAATAAAACAGCAAGAATTAAGTCCACAAAATTAATTTACAACAACTACATATTAGAAAAAATCATCACCTCTAGACTGAAGAATGTCAGAAACAGATCCAAACTCAGTTCTCAGCGACGGGTTGGGGCCGTTCCACCGTCGAAGACGCAGGCCACCGGCGAGGAGATGTGACCGCACGATCAGAGCTTCGGCACGAGCAGAGCTTCGGCACGAACAAGGCACAGCCAGTAGAGGACTCACCCACCAAGACGACCATAGATACGGTGGTAGTAGAAACAGAAGAGGCTAGATGCAGAGGCAGAGAAGGCAGAAGGCAGCGGAGCCAAGACGGCCACGCCGACACAGACGGAGGTGAGCAGTGGCACCCACGAACCAGATTCGACCAGCGATTTGAGGACCACGACGCAGCCAGAGACATCATCGAGGGGCTACGCCGGTGACTCTTCCTCCGGCAAGCAACTCCTTTTTCCCTCGCAGATAGGGTTTGTTGACGGCACCATGGGTTGAGAGTTAGTGAGTGTGAGGCTTTGAATGAGGTGGGGGAATGGGAGAACCTTAAGGTTTTTTTACCATTTTACATTCACTAGCTATTAGCCCTTGGTTTTTTTAACATTGCATTTAGTTTTTTACATTTTTTTGGAATATTTTTAACTCTTTGTTATTTATATTTATAAATTAATAAAAAAATTTTAAATTTCACAAATTAGTTTTAAGTTATCTTAAAATTCTGATTATTAAAAATTATATACTAATTTTGTAAAGGCATATAAATTAATATTTACATCATTTAAAAATTAATGAATATGTAAAAAATAATCTATAAAATATATTTTAAAAGAATTATATAAACAATTTTTTTTTATTTCTGAAACAAAATAAAATTATTTTAAAAAAATATAAAGACAATTTTTTTAATTCTTAAAGTTTTTAACATTTTGAAAAAAAATATATAAATTATACATATATTTTGTGACACAAAATAAAACTTGTTACAAACAATGTTAAATTTGGTGACAAATTAATTTTTTGTTACAAATTAATTTGAGTTTTTCAGACAAAAAGATATTTTGTTACAAAACATTTGGATTTTTTGAAACAAAAAAACTATTTTGTTACAAAATGCTACGAATTTTTACAACTACTTTATTTTTTGTTACAAAACATTACAATATTTTGTAACAACACATCGGCGCGTTACAAAAACTACCATCATTTGTAACAAAATAAAATGTATTGTTACAAAATATCTGGATATTTTGTAACAACTTGTAATGTTGTTACAAAACATACTTTTTTTGTAACAATCAGCAGCTATTAATACAAAAAAATGGTTTTTTGTAACAATTTTTAATTTGATACAAAATTTTTGTTACAAATGTTCCATTTTCTTGTAGTGTATTTTCATTAAGATTTCATGCTTTTAATCAATGTCTTTGGGAATATCTTTTTCTTTGAACAAAATTAGTGATTTTCTTGTTTTAGTTGAGATTTTTGGTGCTTTAATCAATGCTTCTTGGAGTTGTTTTGTGCTTTGATTATTATAGAAAATTTGTAAAAGATTTTAGACATGAATAAAGGAGGACATGAACAATCAAAGAGGCCTTTGGAGAAACAAAGAAGGTGGCAAAAGTTGGAAACCAACCAAAGAGAAGATTTGCAATCATGGCCTTTTCTTACTCCAACAATGTTAACTAGATCTACAAAAATCCAAATGCGGTGATTTTATTGTCATTAGATAGCTGACATCTAGATCTTTCCAACAATATATAATAGTCCATAGTGAACACTGAATTGAAGATTTGAAGGGTAAAATTCACCAGTCCTTGCTACGGGAAGAAAGTTAAGTATAGTACCAACCATCGCCCTGACCTCTTCACCTTTGAAAACATAACTTGAGATATAGAAGTCCAAATGACATGCTCTTAGTAGCATTGAAAGTCTAACATCTAGAGCTTTTCAACGATATATAATAGTTTATGGTGGAGATTTATTTGGGCAACAAACAATGAGCATCTTTCAGTTCATA
This sequence comes from Arachis hypogaea, assembly GCF_003086295.3. Classification (NCBI taxonomy): domain Eukaryota; kingdom Viridiplantae; phylum Streptophyta; class Magnoliopsida; order Fabales; family Fabaceae; genus Arachis; species Arachis hypogaea. Next base: position 104,726,067 of record NC_092039.1, read on the forward strand.
AAACTCACCATGAAACATGCCCAAACCTTCATCCAAGCCATAATTCTCAATCAAGCAAAGCCACAAAGGACCCATTAACAAGCAAGAATCTTCTAGAAATAGCTAGGAAATTTGAATTTGAGATAATTTAAATTTAGTTTACATTTGAATTTGAGTTCTAGAGTAGTATAAAAACCCATAGATGATACATTGTAAGGACACTGCTTGAACCATTTCTTTGCACACATTCTTCATACATTCTATTCTCCTTCTTCACCATTCTTTCTTTGTACATACTCCATACCCGTTTTTCTTTTCTTCCATTATGAGTAGTTAATTCCTCCATTAAAGAGAGGAGCTCTATTGAATAATAATGAATTGATGTTATCTTTTTCTTCTTCTTGATTCAAGCATTTTATTCTAAGAGATAGTTTCATTCTTCATTACAAGGATTCAAATCTATTGGAAAATAGTTTCTAGTCATTTATATTTTTACAATTTAATTTCCAGCAATTTATATTTCTGTCATTTACTTTCATTCTTTACAAGTCATTTAGATTCAAGCTTTCATTTACTTGTTCATCACTCGAATATGAATCGTCTAACTAGAATAATCAATTAATCATGGTCGCTTAATCCATTAATTCTCGTAAAATTGACACTCACTCACCATGAGTTTATTACTTGATGCGACGCAATGCACTTACCAGTAGTTATACAAAAATTTTGTATTAGTCGCTGTCATGGTCACCAGCGAGTTGCACGTTGTCTTTTGGTTGCTGTTTGTCGCTGCTGTTGCCGGAGTTCCTGGTTTGTCACTGCTGCCATCCACACCACGCCTCTGGTCATCAGAAATGGCACTGACATCACCGGAAGCCGTTGCTGCTCCATTTTCTTTATTCTCTTAATTTTAGTAAGTTGTTTTTGCTCTAAAACCCTTATGGTCGCTATTCTGTTATATATTATTGAAGATTTTGCGATGTTAATTTCTTAGGATTGAGCTATGGTACTTACATGCTGTGTTTATTGGTTGTTGCTATTATGGGAAACGATTGGAACAAATGTCGCTGCTATGAAGTGAAAGAAAAAGTTGTTTGTTGCTTTTAGTCTTACGCGTTTCGACAATTGATGTAGGGATTTTTCTTAAATATTTTTATATTCAAGAGTTGTTATAAATTGATATAGATGCAAAAAATATTTTTTTTATTATGTGAGCCTTATGGGTTAAACTGAGTTATTTTTGGATGAATGTAATTATTTACTTGATTGAATTATTGATTGATTGAGAAGGCTGGAATTCTAATTTTAAGTAATTATGTTGAGTTGGTTGTCATTGAAGTAATTAATGATGTTGGAGTTTGATTGTTAAAATGGTTTTATTTGATCTTGGTTTTCTTAATTTTGTTGGAGATACTAAGATTCATGATTTACTTGATTTTGTTGTGTTGATTGTTAAGTTGAATTCTAATGATATGATTATCAAGAGTTTGAGCTTATTTTTGGTAAAAGTTTGATGAATTATTTATATGGAGGGAACCTTTGAAGGGTGGTAAAGTCTGAGTTTTAGAGAAAATGTTGTCGAAATTTTGATAAATATTTTAGTGAAATGAATAAATGACTTCTGAGTCTCTTTGGAAAAAACTTATTTTTGGTTTGGTAAATTATAAAAAAAATTATGTTTTGTGGCATTTTAAGTGAAAAATAAAGTAGTAATGAAAATAAATATTTAAGTATAATTGATTTTTGACTCTTGAGGAAAGGTTTTGGAGTTTGAAAAAGGAGTTGACGTTGGTTTTGAGAACTTTTAATAAAATTAAAGCATTTGAGTTGATTAGTAAAAGAAAATGATTTTTGAGTCTTTTTGAAAAGTTCTTAAACTTGAGAATGAATTTGAAAGTGAGTTTTATTTAATTAAATCTAATTTAAGAGTTATGTTCTTGGAAATTTCAAATGAATTTGAAGGAATAAATTATTGAAGTTAGTTGAATAACTTGGTTAAGAAAAACCATACTCTTTATGGTTTTGTTAATTTGGGAAATTGATTTGTGAATTGCGAAGAATTATGGTTCTGAAGTCAAATTCGATTTTGAGTAAGATTCTGTTTAATTGAAATATGATTATGAAGGATTGTGGTCCTGAATATGATTGGAATAAGATCTGATTTTGAGCACAATATCGTGAGGACGACAATACATAAGGCTCACTTGAGATATTGTGCATAAGGCTCAGTGGGGACGGCGATACGTAATACCCACTTGAGACATAAAGGAGGGTTCCCCATGAGGACGGTGATACATAATGCTCATGGAGGAAACAAATTTGATAAGTGGGGACAGCAATACGTAAAGCCCACTTGAAACTAAGAGTACAGCTCGGTGGGTATAACACCCTAGCTACCACACAAAGTTTTATGCTTAATTCATAAACCAGAGGTGACAAGGTATTATGACCTCTAAAATAAAAATACGTATATAAATATAGTTGAAAGAAATTATAACTAGGAGCCTTGAAAAATAAGTTAAACAAAAGCGTAACAGAAATCGCATCACACTCATCAGGATAAGTGTATAAGGATAAATAAGATCGAAAGGAAAAGAGTAATATACATATAAGGATCAGAGTTCCAAAGATACAATTATGAAGCTCTAGACTTGACTTGCGAGGCTATGTAATAGCCCAGACCACCCGCTAGCACGATATTGTCCGCTTTGGCACACAAGGCCTCACGGTTTTTGCCTGACGATAGGGATGATAGCCGAAGCCCCCCCCACACTCACTCGTCAAAATGCGTCATGTTAGGGAGTGGTATCCACACCCTTGTAAGGCATGCTTCGTTCCCCTCTCCAACCGATGTGGGACCTTACAATCCATCCCCCTAAGAGAGCCCAGCGCCCTCGCTAGCACATCGATCCGGGTTCCGGCTCTAATACCATCTGTAACAGCCCAGACCACCCGCTAGCATGATATTGTCCACTTTGGCACACAAGGCCTCACGGTTTTTGCCTTTGACGATAGAGATGATAGCCGAAGTCCCTCACACTCACTCGTCAAAATGCGTCATGCTAGGGAGAGGTATCCACACCCTTATAAGGCATACTTTGTTCCTCTCCCCAACCGATGTGGGACCTTACACGCTAAGGCAGGACAGAGTAGATAAAATATAAGATAAAATATCTGTTTTTGTAAGTCAACCTCTAAGAGTGACAAACATACAAGTTATATACAAAGGAGAACATAACTACATATACACAATCTAGACACAAAAAGTAAAGTGGAATCAACCCGACATATAGCCAATCCGACATGTCCAATAGCGAACCCTAGACAGGAACACCACAACATGGAGCAAGTAGAATCAACCCACAACACTTGCATCTTTCCTGTGTAACTTAGAGCAAGGTAAACAACCTTAACCCTTGCCTCTTATCTAGGTGATGCTATAATTCTCAACCCAGAGCAAGTGTGACTAATTAAATTCAACCCTTGCATCTTACCCGAAGTCTCGAACCTTTAGCCGGAGTAAGTGGACAACACCACTGCCCCTTACCCGGTGTCTCACTCCTTTTCTCGGAGTAAGTGAACAATGCCACCGTATTTTACCCGGTGTCTCAACTCTTTACCTAGATCAAGTGAACAACGCCACTGCATCTTACTCAGTGGTACATCTCAATTAGAGTCACTTTCATTCTCAAATTCATTCTCAATACATTCTAATTCATTCAAAATTCATAATTAAAATCAATTCTCATCATTCTTCATTCTCATAGCTAACCTCATCATCAATCATATCTCATTCAACTTTGTCCCTACCTCATTAATTCAATTATTTCACTTCACAAAATCTCCCTCAATGTCAAGCTAACTTTCTCAATAGGTTTGCTCTTTTTTTGAATCCTAAAAGTTAGCTATTGAACCTTAAAAAGTAGTTATAGAAGTTTGGAAAGCTAGAGAAATGGTTTAAAACTCGAAAACACAATTTTCATAAAAACAAGATCGTGCTTACGCACAACCGTCTGCGTACGCGGATGTGTAAAATTTGGCAATCTCGCGTACGCAACCCTTGTCCGCGTACGCGAGCTCTTTGGGCAGGGAGCAATCCTTGCGTCACGTACATGTCCGCATACACGCATATAGCAGAATTGGTAAAAAGCTAATAAGTTCCTGAAAATAAGTTTTTTATACCCAACTTCAAACGTGTATAAATTTTTCGTTAAAAATTATATTTTCTGTTCTTTGAACCTTACAAACTTCATGGATCCAATTTTCTTTCAAACAATTTTTACCAAATTTTGAGGTCTAAAAGCCAAGTTATACCCCGCCAAAATTAGTCAAAAATCAATTTTTACCAAAGTTTATAAAACCTCTAATTTTTCAAAATTTTCATTTTAAAACTAATCAAACCATGCCCTCAACAATACCAAAAATATTCTTCTACATTATTAATCAATTTTAATTTCGTTTCTAACATTTGAAATGGCTTTTAAATCTAACCCTATGACCATTTATTTGGTTTCTAAAATATATTCTTAGAAATATGTCGTAATTTTAAAACATCCCAAAAGGATGGATTTAATCAAAAATACTTTAATCATATAAAGTTATTCAAAAACTCCATTATAAAAATAAAATGTCATTAAATTGTGAGAATTTATTTCTTCCTTACAATTATTAACTACAGGTAAAGAAGTAATTAATGAGATCGATATATATATATATATATATATATATATATATATATATATATATATATATTATTTAGCATTGACTAATATATATGAAGGGAAGGAACTAATGAAAATAAATAAATTAATACCATTATTCAACTTAATTATCATTTATAACAAATTTTGCAAAAATTGTTGCCACATTAAGAAAAAAAAATCTTGCTTAGATTTATTTTGATTTTGACTTAAAATATATAGAAATAGGATAAATAAGTCCAAAAAAATTTTGTGATGAATATACAAATTAAAAAAAGTATCAAATAAACATGTCTTTAGCAAATTTTTACGATTGATTTATAGGTAGTTTTTGGGAAGAAAAAAAGAAAAATGTTTGGCCAATAATTTTTCATCAATATTAGGTAATATTTTAGGCTAATATTTTATTTTTATACTATTAAAATTTATGATTTAAAGTTTAAAATTTAATATACAAATATCTTTAAAAAAATATTTGTAGAATTGAATAGTAGACTTATAGATACGATACGAAAACGGATGAAAAGTTGGAATTTGGAAAGGATGAATCATCTCCAGCATAGCAATTTTTGAATTTCTAATTTCTCTGTGTTAATAAGTTTTTTTTTGGCTAAAAATCAAGTATAAATATCTTACTATGTGTTCTCTAAGTTGCTTTAGGTTAAGTAGCTCTTCTTTCATGTTGTGCCAAGATTCATTACTTGATTTTACATATTTTTCAACATCATATGCAGAAATGTTGATAATGAGCATAACAAAAAGCATTTATCATCAAGTCAATAAAGTACCAAATTATTCGATTGTGCCAATGAATGTAAGTCATCTTCTCTTTCTTTTAAATAAGGTTACCTTCACAATATATGATATAAGTCAATAAAGTACCAAATTATTCGATTGTGCCAATGAATGTAAGTCATCTTCTCTTTCTTTTAAATAAGGTTACCTTCACAATATATGATATTAGCAAAGATTATTTCTTCTTGTTTTAATAAACAACAGTTAAAGTAACCAACATAGTTTATGCTTGTTTATTATTATTATTATTATTATTATTATTATTATTATTATTATTATTATTATTATTTAAAGGTTTGAATGAACAAAAAGAGGGATTACCATTACTTTATGGAGTACAATCTAATGAGGTTAGAATTGTATGCTTTCTTTTAGGAAGATTTAAGTCTATTAAAAATATTAATTTTGACTCATTATTTGAATCATAATTGAATTTATTAAATGATCATATCCAGAATATACAATGTCGCAGCAAAAGAAAGAGGGACAAAGAAATTGATCCGCATTGATTCAAAGAACACCAAGAACACTTTTCCAAAGGATTCACTTTCTATACATTTAGAGAGAAGAATCAAGTAAAAAATGTAGCTTAAGTTGTAAAAAGTTTGAACATTGAAAGAAGTACACATTTATTTTGAGAGGATCCATTCCCATTTTGTAATAACCTAGTGCACCAGCTTGTAGATATCATTTGTCTTGGCAAATATTATATGTTTGTTGCAACACTTTTACTGTTAGAATGTCACGCTTCCAACTGCGCCACTCTGCTAGCGAGAATATTACGACCACTCAACTATATAGAACTATAATAAGTAATAGAATTTACCTGAAATCCTTATTGACCTTTCTTTGAACAACCGGTATGTATTTTTTTTTTTACATACATACATTTCACATTTCAATTATCACAAAAAATCGATAATTACTACAACTTAAACAGCTACATCCATTGTCATGAATAAAATACCCAAGTATACTTTTATACAAATATTCATATACATACAATAAATAATACAATTTTCTAATTACAACTCCTATCCCTTTCATATAATAATAATAATAATAATAATAATAATAATAATAATAATAATAATAATGGCGAGAAAAAACAATAACGAAATCCAATTTCAGTCAAAAATAAAATAATACGCATCCAATGCTCAATAGACTTTTCTGTAGACTTTGTTATCTATTTCTTAAAAAGGTTGGATGTACGAAGTGAGAACCTAACCCAAAAGTCTCCGTGGAGGAATTTTAGAATTGTCATGAAAATTTATATAAAAGAAAGTTTATTTTACAGCAGAAATAATTGCTTGTTTTTGTGAATCTTTCTCTTGGGAATTACTTATCCTCCAAATTTTTATGATTCAATTGTCAGTCTTTCATAACTCATTCCTCAATAATATTTTTTTCTCTAAATTATCCTTTTCTCATAATTAACCAATTTGATTCTAATGCTATTTACTTTTCTATATCCAATCATGGGTATGTTACTTACTATTTCATTTCAGATTTACCATTTAGTCAATCTTCTATTTAATCACTTAAAACTACAACACTTCACTATAATTCCGAATCAATAATCACAAGTAAACAATCAAACAATCAAACAAACAATCACACACATTTCAATTACACAAGTACCAACAAATAGACAAACAAACAAATAATCTCAAGCAATATACAAACAAATCCAGTATGATGCATGGTGCGGAATTTATAACCACAAACTAACCGGTAACTGCACCGAGTCATACCAAGTAATACCTCAGATGAGTGAGGGTCAATCCCACGAGGATTGATGGATCAAGCAACAATGATTGAGTGATTGGCTTAGTCAGACAAACAGAAAATGACGTTTAGAGAGTTCAAAAGCATTAATAGTAAATTCAGACTATCAGAAAGTAAGCAGTAAATAAGTTGTGAATAATAATATGGGAAAACAATTAAGGCTTCAGAGTTATCTATTTTTCTGGATTGACTTTTCTTACTAACTATTTTAATCATGTAAGATTTAATTCATGGCAAACTATATGTGACTAAACCCTAATTCCTTAGACCTTTTAGGTCTCTTCTAACTCTCATCAACCGCCAATTCCTTGGTCACTTGGTTCCAACTAGAGGGTGAAGTTCAATTCTAGTTATATGCCACAGAAATCCTAATTACCCAAATATAAGAGGATTATATGTCAATATCCCATTAAGTCCAAATAATTAAAAGTTTAGGAAAAAATTTTTTCAAGCTGTTGTTCAAGTAAAGAACTTTTTCAAGTTATACAAGAACTCAATTAGAACAAGGGTCATACGTCCGTTCCACCCAAGTTCATAAGATAAAGAACGAAAACAATTCTTGAAATATAAATCAGTACATCAATTAAAATAGAAAAATAATAGTATCAATCCATACAATAGACAGAGCTCCTAACCTTAACAGAGGAGGTTTAGTTACTCATGTTTTAGAGAGAAAATTAGGATTCATAAAAACTGTAAATTACAAAATGAGGTAGAAGAGAAGAGAAGAGCCTGAAGGGCTGATTCTTTTCCCTTTTATATCTAATCCTAATTAATGTAAAATATATTTCCTAAAACTAAAATAATATCTTTTCCTATTTTAAAATAAAATACAAATTCAATCAAAACTAAATTAGCTTTATGCGCAGCTTTGTATGAGTGCCTGGGGACCACTTGGGGTATTAGGATCCACGCTGAACTTGGAAAATCTCAAGTTCAGCATGGATGAGGCAGTGACTCCTTTCTTTTGCGTTTCTTGAGTCCACACTGAACTTGAATATTCTCAAGTTCAACGTGGATTAATGTGTGATTCTTATGAGTGCGTTGGACTCCACGCTGAACTTGAAAAGTTCAAGTTCAACGTGGAGAAGGCCGAGTGTGCTGGAGAAGAAGTATGTACTATTATATATTGTTGGAAAGCTCTTGAAGTTAGCTTTCAAATGCCGCTAGAATCACACTAATTGGACCTCTATAGCTTAAATTATTCAGGTTTGAGTGCAGAGAGGTTAGGGTTGACAGCATCATTCGCTTTCTTCCTTTTCTACTACAAAACTCCGTCAAATCCATCCGAATGCTACCTGAAATAAACAGAAATTGCAAACAACTCAAAGTAGCATTCATAATGGCTAAAAATAATTAAAACTTGATTAAACTCAACAATTTGAATGCAAATTCACTAGGAAAAGATAGAAATGATGCTCACGCATCAATGCATACCTGTCCTACTAGCCGTGAACTCATATGTCAGTTAAACTACCAGACCTAACACATCCGGTAGCCAACCCGGATATCATCGTCTCTCTATTGCCCATCCCCAGGAGGAATATAATCGAGAAAGTGTACCCTACCACCATTTTCTGGAAGTATCACTAGGGCGAATAAATTGAGGGAGAGTACCCGCCACCCTCCCCTGTGAGGTCGTGCCACATAAAACGAAGGAGAGTATCTTTTCACCTTGCAACTAGAGAGAGAACACGGGGAACAAAATTGATAGAGAGTGCCCTACTATCTTCTCCACATCTACACCGCAACTCCGAGCAAGTGGAAATGAAATCCACGTCCTTACCACTTAATAGTCACATTTCAAACATAATCATAATTATAATCAAACATAGTCACAATCTTAATTCTATATATCCCCAACCGTTACTAAAACATTTAACCTCGTTATCAATCCGTGAGCGGGACAAAGTCACCGTCCTCACTATGGACAGAACAAAACTACCATTTCCACATAATAACAACGCATTGAGAAAGCAGGACAATACCACCATCTTTGCTAGGCAAATAATCAATATCATTAGTCAAATATCCATTCAAGCTCTTCACCCGTATGCACAAAAGTCATAAACTCAACCAAATTCAAGTCTAAGCCATACTCATCTGTTTCACCCTTAGCTTCCTCTAGCTCTTTCTCAATAACTAACCAAATATCAAGTTTATCTCATTCTTTATTAAATTTTCCAATCAAAATTAATAAAAGCTCAAATGGGCATTCACCAAAATTCTATTCTTCAACAAATTAAACAAATAACCATCATCACTCTCATCCAACAATCCAATTAATAAACAACCACACTCTTTTATCTTTAACCAACTTTTGTAGAAATTTCAGTTAAACTTCCTCTAAAATTCAGATATTTCCATCCTTCAAGGTTCTATATAAACCAAACATCTCTCATGTAAGACCCAGTTAATTAATGGCTAATTAATCCATAAATGAAAATTTATTCTAGAAAGCCAAATATGTGATTTTTATGGTTTAATATGATAGAGGAGATTGAGATGAGAATTTCGGTACCAATTTTGTGAAATTCGGACCAAGATTGGACCGAACGGGACAAACAGACCCAAAGTGGGCCCTTGGCCCAACATAACTAAACCAAAACCCTAGTTTTCAGCACTCTCTCTCTCTCTCTCTCTCTCTCCTCACAACACTATCTTTCACGCTGAAATGGAGGCCATGGAGGGAAGAACACTCTCTCAAGTTCTTTCTCTCATTTGATCTTCAAACCACCATAACTTTTGATCTAGAACTCCGATTGCTGCACCGTTAATGGCCACACGTTCACCGCGAAGAGCTCTACAAAACCCATACAATTAATCTTGAGGTAAGCCACGTTTTTCTCTTTGAATTTTCAGCTTTGATTTCGAGTTTCATGAGCAAAAATGTTGAGATTTTGGGCTCTTTGATGTTATAGGACCCAACTCTCTTGAAGGAGAAGATAAATCTTGTCTCCTTGGACCTTGGGTGTGGTAAGATTCTCAACCCTAGTGTAATTTGTTGTCCTATGATATTTGGATATTGAGATGTTGTGTATGGGTATGATGATTGTGGCTTAGGTTGTGTATGTGTGAATATTGGAGCTTGATTAGTGATATTGAAAAGCTTGAAAAGGGATTTGGTGGTGAAAAATCTGTTCTTGGAGGTGTTGAGATCTTGAGAGCTTGTGGATAAGTGATTTAAAAGTGCTCCAGTTGAGCTTGGGAAATCGGCTAAGGTATGGTCTCGGTTTCTCGTATCTAATATGTAATGTGGTAGGAAATACTTAGGCTAGAGGCCCTAAGATAGGCATTGAATTGTTGATGCTGTTGAATGGTTGAAATATATGATGTGGTCATATATGTGATGATGATTATTGATGCCTTTATGGTATGATGTATGAGAAATATGCATGATGTGATATATGCTTGATGATTGATTATGGTTGAATTGTGGGTGAAACCATGTTGATCGTGAGTATGATATTGATTATGTACAATGATGGTTAATTAGAATTAGTGTTATTGAAATTGGCATGAGAAAGAGTATATGATATGTCAATGTGTTTGAGTTTGAGCCACTTGGGTAAAGTGGGTTAAAATGATGGGATGGTGATTTTGTGAATTGTGGGAAAGTGTCAATGTGTGAGTTGATGAGGCTTGATGTTGAATTTGATATATTTTGATTGATTTCAAAGAAAAGGGATGAAATTGACATGTTTTGATTGATTTTGAAAAGAGTTGAGAATGGCTTGTTTTGAAAATGGCACTTTGTGGTTTTGCATGAAAAACATGGTTTTGGGAATACTTTGACGGGACATAACTTAGACTACGGATCTCTGTTTTGTGCCAAATCTATTTAGAAATGAAATTGGATCTGAGATGTCCATGTCGTTCGAAGAACGGGTGAAAAACGATTTAAAATGAGAAAGTTATGTCCGTCGGAAGATTGGGGGTTGAGTTTGTGAATTCTGCAGCTTTTAACTTAGAAAAATTTTAGCAGAATGACCCCCCGCGTGTAGGCGCACTTGGCGCGTACGCGCCTTTCTTCTAGAAAGTGCAATCCACGCGTGCGCGTGGTGTGCGCGGGCGCATCGATCCGCTGCACCCAATGCCCAGCTATTTTCCCGAGAGTTGTGCCAGAATTGTGCCAGTTTTGTGCCTGGGGCGCAAGAGCACCCACGCATGCGCCCGCGTGAATGACGCGTACGCGCCGATGAGTCTTGTGGCCATCCTCGCGTGCGGATGGAGTACAAATCCGCGTGGATCTGTTTTCATCCCAAAGTTGATTTTTGAGTTTTAAAAGCCAAATTTCATACTTCTAAGCCTCTGATCTCACCACTTATGTCTTAAATCATTATGATATGCCTATCAATGAGAAAAGGGGCTAGAGAATGTGGCAACTTGCGAGTGAAGCAAGGGAAAAATGAATGATCTATGAGGATCAAAGATGACTATATGAGATGCGGAGGATGGCGGTGGAAGTGCTTGTTATGCCATGAGGCGAAGGGCCGTAATTGTTAATGAATTGGCTGGTTATGGGTTTAACCGTGAGCCGGATGGCTAGATTATTGCCGTGTTACGGCGGAGCCATGATTATGGCTAAGTATAAATGCATATATATTGTTGAATGAATTGTGAGTGTTTGCACTTCCACTATCGGAGATGAGAGTTTCTCTGGGAGAAAGCAGTGGCTAGCCACCACGTGCTCTAGGTTGAGACTCGAAGCTCTTTTGATCCTATGTCGTCAGGGTGGCCGGGCACTGTGAAAGCCCTGGATGAGCTCACCCCCATGAATATTCACCGGTGAGGGTGATGGATATGGATCATGATTATGATCAAGTTTATATTGAGTATAACTCGAGTTGGGGAGACACGACAGAGGGACAGTCCAATGGTTATCTACCAGGATTTGTTGGGTTGGCTCTATAACCGACAGATGATATCATCAGCCATTAGGGACAGGCATTCATCATATGCATACTATGTGAATTGTTTGAGATTGCCTATTTGACTGCATATTACTTGCTATTTGTCTAAATGCCTTATTTGTTCCTATTTGTATATCTCTTGTCTGATATAACTATGTTTGTTATATTATACTCCTACTTTTGGTTGGGAGGTTTGAAGGTATTGGAAAGGGAAGCCTTAGTTAGACTGAAGAATCTTTAGTCATATGCCCTTTATGGTTTAGCTTGTTTATAAGCTTTGATTTTATCTTGAGGGAGTTCTAGGATTGCCTTCGGCTTTCCTCTATTAATATATATTATATATGTGGAAGCTGTTACCATGCTGGGAACCTCTGGTTCTCACCCATGCGGATTTTGTAGTTTTCAGATGCAGGACGTGAGGTTTCTCGCTGAGGCATGCTGGAGACTTCTGGATTTGCAAAGATCCTTTGTTCTCGAGACTTTTTTTTGTTTATATGTTTTGCTCTAATACTTTATCTCCATTGAATAATACAAACTGTTATGACTCCTCTTATAGGAGATTTTGGAGAATAGGTTCTCTGTCTTTGTGTCCCTTTGGGTTTCCTTGGGGTTTCCTTATTTTATTTACTTGTATATATATGTTGCTATGCTCGGACCAGTTATCTTCGCAACTAGATTTTGAGTTTTGATATTCTTGTTTTTGGTACTCTTTTGTATATATATAATTCCACATTAGCTTATCCTTTGTTCGTTACGTTATCGATCGAAGTGTTGCGCTTTTCGAGTTGCGATTTTTTTGTTTACTCCTTTTTCTACAAAGGCTCCTAGTTATAATCAATCATTCATACTACTATACGTACTAAAATTTTATTTTAGAGGTTGCAATACCTTGCCATCTCTGAATTATGACTTAAGCATAAGACTCTGTATGGTAGGGTGTTATATTATGGTATCAGAGCAGTTCGTTCCAGTAGAGCCTGAGGGACGGATTGACTATGCTTCGGTGCATTCTCTGTGTGTGTGTGTTATGTGCTATTAGTATATCTGCTTGATATAGTTGGCATAAACGTTCATGAGCATGCATTTGGGACTTTGAAGCACTAGACTTCCGATATTCAGACTGATCAACTTAATATCGATTGTTTGGTGTGTATAGGAACCAGATGGTGCCTCGTGGATGCGGTAGAGGCCATGGTAGAGGTCGTACTAATTTTTGTGCGCCAGAGATTAACCCTAACGACCCGGTGAACTTTATGACGACATTGGAGAACATGGCTACTGCTATGCAAGCCACTGCTGAGGCTCTTGGGCAACAAATGAACAACTATGGCAATGACGGAGGTGAAGCTCAGGGCCCGATGACACTGGCAAACTTCTTGAAGGCTAATCCACTCAAGTTCAAGGGAACTACTAGCCCGACTAAAGCTGATACATGGTTTCAGGCTATGGAGCGAGAACTACAAGCGCAGGTGGTGCCTGAAGGGCAGCGTGTTGTGTTTGCTACCTATTTGCTCACTAGTGAAGCGTCGCATTGAAGGCAAGGTATCCAACGTCTTCTGCAGCAGGGTGATGACTATGTCACCTGGGATGCCTTCTGAGAGGAGTTCTATAAGAAGTACTTTCCAACTTCTGCTAAGACGGCTAAAGAACTTGAGATACTACAGCTGAAGCAGGGTACCATGTCCGTATCTGAGTATACTGACAAGTTTTAAGAGCTGTTCAGGTTCTCTCGTATGTGTCAAGGAACTCTGGTGGAATATGAGGAATGGAAGTGTGTTAAGTATGAAGGAGGACTCTGGAGTGATATCTTCAGTTTGTTGGGACCAATGGAGATCAGAACTTTCTCCGAGTTAGTGAACAAGTGTAGGGTTGCTGAAGAGTGTATGAAGAAGGCAGTCGCTGAGAGAGGAAGTCACAAAAGATCATTCCCACAAAACCGAGAGAAGAGCTTTGCACCTAGAGGTCCGCCTTTTAAGTGGGGGAGTGCTTTCAGGAGGCCCAACAACAACAACTCCCAAGGGAAAAGGTTTGGGAAGCAGCCACAGAATGAGCAAGCTTGTGTTAGGTGTGGAAGTCACCATCCGGGAATCCCGTGCAAGGCTGGACGAGGCTTGTGCTATTACTGCGGTAAGGCGGGACATAAGGTCCCAATCTGCCCAAAAAAGCAGAAACAAAGTGCTGGGAAAACACAACAGACTGGTCGAGTGTTCACCACTTCAGCTATAGGTGCTGAGGGATCTGAGGCACTTATCCGAGGTAACTGTGAAATGACTGGTCAAACTTTAAATGCTTTATTCGATTCTAGAGCAACATATTCATTCATTGCATTGAAAAAGCTAGCGAGCTAGGCTTGAAGATTGTAGTTTTAGGTTATGACCTAAAGGTGTATAATGCTACCCAAGAAGACATGGTAACTAGGCTAGGATGCCCGAAAGTTTCATTTAGGTTCAAGCAGCGTGATTTTATCCATAATTTGATTTGCTTGTTGATGATCGGTCTTAATCTAATCTTGGGATTGGACTGGTTATCTGAGAACCATGTCCTACTTGATTATTCTACAAAGTTGATGTACTTTATACCGGAGGATACAGAAGGGCCGGTCGTGGTGAATAATTATTACTTGAATTTGATGATGGTGAACTATTCCAGAACCAAATGTCTGGGTATCCTATAGTTAATCGCGGGTGTTTCGGGTGATGATCAAAGGTTGGAACAGATTCCGGTTGTGTGTGAGTTTCCAGAAGTGTTTCCCGATGATATTGATGAGTTTTCACCTAACCGAGAGGTTGAGTTTGCTATTGAATCGGTGCCTTGGGTGGGCCCAATCTCAAGTGCTCCTTATAGGATGTCACCGTTAGAGATGGATGAGCTAAAGTCTCAGTTAGAGGATTTGTTGGGTAAGAATTTTATACGACCAAGTGTCTTTCCGTGGGATGCGCCAGTGCTATTGGTAAAGAAGAAAGATGGGAGTATGCGGCTCTGTGTGGATTACAGGCAGCTAAACAAGGTCACGATAAAGAATAAGTACCCGTTGGCGAGGATTGATGATCTCATGGATCAGTTACAAGGAGCTGGGGTTTTCTCCAAGATCGATTTACGATCCGGTTATCACCAGATAAGGGTGAGGGGTGAGGATATCCCTAAGACCACTTTTAAGACTCGTTATGGTCATTACGAGTACACTGTAATGTCTTTTGGATTGACAAATGCTCCAGCAATGTTCATGGATTATATGAATAGAGTGTTCCATCCGTTTCTGGATAAATTCGTTGTTGTCTTCATTGATGACATACTGGTTTACTCCAAGACTGAAGAAGAGCATGCGGAACACTTGAGGACCGTGTTGCAGATTCTAAAGGAGAAGAAACTCTAGGCGAAACTGTCTAAGTGTGAGTTTGGAAGAGTGAGGTGAAGTTCTTGGGTCACGTGGTGAGTAGGAAGGGGATAGCCGTAGATCCAGCTAAGGTGGAGGCTGTGATGGATTGGAAGCAACCAACCACAGTAACGGATATAAGGAGTTTTCTGGGCTTAGTTAGCTATTACCGAAGGTTTATCAAGGGCTTTTCACAGATAGCTTTGCCAATGATAAAGTTAACCCGCAAAGACACTCCGTTTGTTTGGACTCCTCAGTGCGAGGAGAGCTTTCAGGCATTGAAGAAAAAGTTGACCACTGCACATGTGTTAGTGTTACCTGAGCCGAATGAGCCATATGAGGTGTACTGTGATGCCTCATTAAAGGGTCTAGGGTGTGTGCTGATGCAGCATCATAATGTGGTAGCGTATGCTTCACGGCAGTTGAGACCGCATGAAGTTAATTATCTTACGCACGATCTAGAGCTTGCTGCGGTTGTGTTTGCGCTAAAGGTGTGAAGGCATTACCTCTATGGGGTTAAGTTCCAAGTTTTCTCTGATCATAAGAGCTTGAAGTACCTCTTTGATCAGAAAGAGCTTAATATGAGGCAGAGGAGATGGATGGAATTATTGAAGGACTACGACTTTGAGTTGAATTACCATCCGGGAAAGGCGAATGTAGTGGCGGATGCGTTGAGTCAGAAGTCGTTATATACGGCTTGGATGATGCTTCAAGAGGAGAAGTTGCTCGAAGAATTCGAGAGTCTGAAAATTGGTGCTTGGGAAGTATCTGGAACTCTGTGTTTGAGCCAATTAGAAATATCAAGAGACTTTAAGTCCGAACTCCTAAAGGCTCATGAAAATGATGAAGCGTTATGGAAGGTGTTACCGGCTATTGAGCAACGGAAACAGTGGAGAGTGTCGGAAGAAAAAGATGGGTTATTGAGATTCAATGGTAGGATCATTGTGCCGGATGTTGGCACTTTGAGGCAAGATATCTTAAAGGAGGCACACAAAAGTGGATTCTCCATTCACCCGGGAAGTACTAAGATGTACCATGATTTAAAGGCGATGTTTTGGTGGCCGGGTATGAAGAATGATGTGGCAGAATATGCTTCAAAGTGCTTAACTTGTCAAAAGGTAAAGATTGAACATCAAAGACCTTCCGGGATGTTGCAACCTTTAGAGGTTCCGCAATGGAAGTGGGAAAGTATTGCAATGGACGGGATTGCCAAGGACTAGGGCTGGTTTTGATGCTATCTGGGTGATTGTGGACCGACTGACGAAGTCAGCTCACTTTTTACCTATTCGGATGACTTACACCCTTGAGGAGGCTAGCACGGTTATACATAAAGGAGATTGTGAGACTTTATGGTGTGCCTGTTACTATAATCTCTGATAGAGATCCTCATTTCACTTCGAGGTTATGGGGTGCATTTCAGGAAGCTTTTGGGACCTGACTAAGCTTGAGACGGCTTACCATCCTCAAACAGATGGTCAATCCGAGAGGACGATCCAAACACTAGAGGATATGTTGAGAGCTTGTGTTTTGGACCAACCGGTGAGTTGGGATCGGTACATGCCGTTAGTGGAGTTTGCATACAATAATAGTTACCATGCGAGCATTGGAATGGCTCCGCATGAGGCCTTGTATGGGAGGAAATGTCAATCTCCACTATGTTGGTATGAAGCTGGGGAGAAAGGCTTGTTGGGGCCGGAAATGATAGCTGAGACCACTGAACAAGTCAAGAAAATCCGAGATAGGATACTTACAGCGCAGAGTCGCCAGAAGAGTTACGCCGATCAGAGGCGAAAGCCCTTAGAATTTGAGGAAGGAGACCATGTTTTCTTTAAGGTTACTCCAACTACAGGGGTAGGTAGGGCAATTAAAGCGAAGAAGTTGAATCCTCGATACATTGGTCCATTTCAGATCCTGGAGAGGATTGGACCGGTGGCATATCGGATAGCTCTACCACCTTATCTTTCAAACATGCACGACGTGTTTCACGTGTTACAGCTTCGGAAGTACACTCCTGAAGCTAGCCATGTGTTAGAACCTGAATCGGTTCAGTTAAGAGAAGATTTGACGCTTCCAATGGCTCCAGTCAGAATTGATGATACTAGTATCAAACGGTTGCGTGGAAAAGAGGTTTCATTATTCAAAGTGACATGGATTTGAGGCGGTGTTGAGGAACACACTTGGGAACTTGAGTCGGAGATGCGAACGGATTATCCACACTTATTCTCAGGTAATTGCATTTGAATTTTGTGGGTAAAATTCCCAATTAGGTGGGTAGAATGTAAGACCCAGCTAATTAATGGCTAATTAACCCATAAATAAGAATTTATTCTAGAAAGCCAAATATGTGATTTTTATGGCTTAATATGATAGAGGAGATTGAGACGAGAATTTTGGTACCAATTTTGTGGAATTCGGACCAAGATTGGACCGAACGGGCCAAACCGGGCCAACCAGACCCAAAGTGGGCCCTTGGCCCAACATAACTAAACCAAAATCCTAGTTTTCAGCACTCTTTCTCTCCTTGCAACACTCTCTTTCACGCTGAAATGGAGGCCATGGAGGGAAGAACACTCTCTCAAGTTCTTTCTCTCATTTGATCTTCAAACCACCATAACTTTTGATCTAGAGCTCCGATTGCTGCACCATTTGCGGCCACGCGTTCACCGCGGAAAGCTCTACAAAACTCATACAATTAATCTTGAGGTAATCCATGTTTTGCTCTTCGAATTTCCAGCTTTGATTTCGAGTTTCATGAGCAAAAATATTGAGATTTTGGGCTCTTTGATGTTATAGGACCCAACTCTCTTGAAGGAGAAGATTAATCTTGTCTCCTTGGACCTTGGGTGTGGTAAGATTCTCAACCCTAGTATAATTTTTTGTTCTATGATGTTTGGGTATTGAGATGTTGTGTATGGGTATGATGATTGTGGCTTAGGTTGTGTATGTGTGAATATTGGAGCTTGATTAGTGATATTGAAAAGCTTGAAAAGGGATTTAGTGGTGACAAATCTGTTCTTGGAGGTGTTGAGACCTTGAGAGCTTGTGGATAAGTGATTTGGAAGTGCTCCGGTTGAGCTTGGAAAATCAGCTAAGGTATGGTCTCGGTTTCTCGTATCTAATATGTAATATGGTAGGAAATACTTAGGCTAGAAGCCCTAAGATAGGTATTGAATTGTTGATATTGTTGAATGGTTGAAATATATGATGTGGTCATATAGGTGATGATGATTATTGATGCCTTGATGGTGTGATGTATGAGAAATATGCATGTTGTGATATATGCTTGATGATTGATTATGGTTGAATTGTGGGTGAAACCATGTTGATGGTGAGTATGATATTGATTATGTACAATGATGGTTAATTGGAATTGGCGTTGTTGAAATTGGCATGAGGAAGAGTATATGATATGTCAATGTGTTTAAGTTTGAGCTACTTGGGTGAAGTGGGTTAAAATGATGGGATGGTGATTTTGTGAATTGTGGGAAAGTGTCAATGTGTGAGTTGAGGAGGCTTGATGTTGAATTTGATATATTTTGATTGATTTCAAAGAAAAGGGATGAAATTGACATGTTTTGATTGATTTTGAAAAGAGTTGGGAATGGCTTGTTTTGAAAATGGAACTTTGTGGTTTTGCATGAAAAACATGGTTTTGGGCATACTTTGATGGGACATAACTTGGACTACGGATCTCCGTTTTCTGCCAAATCTATTTAGAAATGAAATTGGATCTGAGATGTCCATGTCGTTCGAAGAACGGGTGAAAAACGATTTAAAATGAGAAAGTTATGTCCGTCGGAAGATTGGGGGTTGAGTTTGTGAATTTTGCAGCTTTTAACTTAGAAAAATTTTAGCAAAATGACCCCCGCGTGTAGGTGCACTTGGCGCGTACGCGCCTTTCTTCTAGAAAGTGCCATCCACCGTGCGCGGGCTCACCGATGCGCTGCACCCAATGCCCAGCTATTTTCCCGAGGGTTGTGCCAGAATTGTGCCAGTTTTGTGCCTGGGGCGCAAGAGCACCCACGCGTGCGCGTGGCTGACGCGCACGCGTCGTTGGCTAGTTTTCATTCCGCGCATCCGCGTGAATGACGCATACGCGCCGATGAGTTTTGTGGCCATCCTCGCGTGCGCGTGGAGTACGCATCCGCGTGGATCTGTTTTCATCCCAAAGTTGATTTTTGAGTTTTAAAAGCCAAATTTCATACTTCTAAGCCTCCGATCTCACCACTTATGTCTTAAATCATTATGATATGCCTAGAAATGAGAAAAGGGGCTAGAGAATATGGCAACCTGCGAGTGAAGCAAGGGAAAAATGAATGATCTATGAGGATCAAAGATGACTAGATGAGATGCGGTGGATGGCGGTGGAAGTGCTTGTTATGCCATCGGCCAAAGGGCCATAATTGTTAATGAATTGGCTGGTTATGGGTTTAACCGTGAGCCGGATGGCTAGATTATTGCCGTGTTACGGCAGAGCCATGATTATGGCTAAGTATAAATGCATATATGTTGTTGAATGAATTGTGAGTGTTTGCACTTCCACTATCGGAGATGAGAGTTTCCCTGGGAGAAAGCAGTGGCTAGCCACCACGTGCTCTAGGTTGAGACTCGAAGCTCTTTTGACCCTATGTCGTCAGGGTGGCCGGGCACTGTGAAAGCCGCGGATGAGCTCACCCCCATAAATATTCACCGGTGATGGATCATGATTATGATCAAGTTTATATTGAGTACAACTCGAGTTGGGGAGACACGACAGAGGGACAGTCCAATGGTTATCTACCAGGACTTGTCGGGTTGGCTCTATAACCGACAGATGATATCATCAGCCATTAGGGACAGGCATTTATCATATGCATATTATGTGATTTGTTTGAGATTGCCTATTTGACTGCATATTACTTGCTATTTGTCTAAATGCCTTATTTATTCCTATTTGTATATCTCTTGTCTGATATAACTGTGTTTGCTATATTATACTCCTACTGCTGGTTGGGAGGTTTGAAGGAATTGGAAAGGGAAGCCTTAGTTAGACTGAAGAATCTTTAGTCATATGCCCTTTATGGTTTAGCTTGTTTATAAGCTTTGATTTTATCTTGAGGGAATTCTAGGATTGCCTTCGGCTTTCCTCTATTAATATATATTATATATGTGGAAGCTGTTACCATGCTGGGAACCTCTGGTTCTCACCCATGTGGATTTTGTGGTTTTCAGATGCAGGACGTGAGGTTTCTCGCTGAGGCATGATGGAGACTTCTGGATTTGCGAAGATACTTTGTTCTCGGGACTCTTTTTTTGTTTATATGTTTTGCTCTGATGCTTTATCTCCATTGAATAATACAAACTGTGATGACTCCTCTTATAGGAGATTTTGGAGAATAGGTTCTCTGTCTTTGAGTCCCTTTGGGTTTCCTTGGGGTTTCCTTATTTTATTTACTTGTATATATATGTTGCTATGCTCGGACCGGTTATCTTCACAACCGGATTTTGAGTTTTGATATTCCTGTTTTTTGCACTCTTTTGTATATATATAATCCCACGTTATCTTATCCTTTGTTCGTTACGTTATCGATCGAAGTGTTGCGCTCTTCGAGTTGCGATTTTTTTTTGTTTACCCCTTTTTCTACAAAGGCTCCTAGTTATAATCAATCATTCATACTACTATACGTACTAAAATTTTATTTTAGAGGTCGTAATACCTTGCCGTCTATGAATTATGACTTAAGCATAAGACTCTGTATGATAGGGTGTTACATCTCAAACCCTTCTTAACCTTTCAAAACACCCAACAATTCTCAACATAAATATTATTGGCTTGTTATCTTTAATTGTCTTTTAAGTTATTAAATTTTCAAACATTAGGACAACAAACAAGTTATTCAAGTCCAAATCTACCCACCAAGAGGCTTTAAGCATTATTGTTACTAATTAATTTTATTACTTAAAAATCTAAAATCACTTAGCCAGTTCCATTTAATCAATCCCATTTATGCAAAACAGTCCAATTTAATCCATAGGCTCATACGTTCACTAAAAATATGCTTTCTCACATTGATATCAATTTATGACAATTCCTTCAAATAAAAATAAGTTTAAGAAAAAATCCCTACCTCAAATTAACTCAACAACATGGCAATTTCCCAGTTATCATCGCAACAACGACAGTACTAGCAGTTCTAATGACTCCCCGCAGCAGCGATAGCAACAATAACAATATGCAATTACGGTAACTCAACCATACGATATCAACACCTCAAAATCCTTAACAAACTTATATCAGAACACTAACGGCAAGGGTTTTGGAACAAGAATACTTACTGTAATCTAAGAGGAACAAAAGAATGAAGCAGTAGTAGCTCCGACAACCTTGCAGAAATCAGAGGCAGAGGTTTCGACGGTAGCTTCCAGCGACGACAGTGCCGTTTTCTGGCAAATAGAAGCACAGCAGCACAGCCTCTAGTAGTGGCTCAATAGTGACTCCGATGACATCGGTGGCATTGCGGTGACCACCCACCACCATCACCTCTCTTTCCCAGCGACAAGCTCCGCGCATTTTCACTTCTTTCTGCGAGTTCCCTCTCTCCGAGCTCTTGGGTGGCAGTTTCAACCAACAATGATGGCGACGATGATGACTTGATAGCACAGAAGGAACACCTTCTCCTTCTTCTCCATCTTCTCTCTCTGGCATCTTTCTTTCTCGCATGTCACCCCTCTAGCTGCACGTTCTATCTTCCTCTGGTTCTGATTCTCGACGGCAACGGCGGCTCGATGCCCTGCCGATGCCGTCCCTTCTTCCTCTATTCTTCCTCGCGCCACTCTTTGTGTGCGGGTGTGTGTGTGACGGCTTGGTTAGAAGGAGTGTGTGTGTGTGTGCGTGTTGTAATAGGGTTGGGTTAGTGTGAATGTGTTTGAATTTTAGGGTTAGGGTTTGGTAAATGGGATAATATTAGACTAGGTATTTTGATAAAATTAGAAGGTAGAGTAATAATTTAAAACAAAATTTAACCCAATAAAAATTATTTCAAGAATATTATTTATTTATCGGCTTACTAATATATTTTCAAATAAATACTCTAATTTAAAATTAAAGATAATATAATTAATTTTTTTATTCATAAAAAATTAAATTCAAAATCTTAATATTCAAATTAAACCATAAAAAATTCTCATCATTTTTTAACTACTAAAACTTTGAATTTTAAATAAGAAAATACTTAATTATTATGAAAGCTATATAAATTCTAATTGATTTTAAACTCAAAGTCTCATAACTTTGATTTAATTACTTTTTGTAAGATAATTTTTTAAAAAAAATTATAAATAAATATAATAAATATCAAAGAATTTATTATTTAATTTTTAAAAATTCAAGATCTTATTACACCCTATATTTAACATTTTCAAGAAACAGATGACAAATTCTACAGAGAATTTACTGAGCATCGGACACATATTACTTTATTTTTTACTGAAATTGTATATAGTTATTGTTTTTCCTCGTCATTATTAATTATTATTATTATTATTATTATTATTATTATTATTATTATTATTATTATTATTATTATTATTATTATTATGTCTTTTAAGAAAGGGATAGGAGTTTTGATTAAAAATTGTATTATTTAAATTTATTGTATGTATATGAATATTTATATAAAAGTATACTTGAAATATTTTATTTATGACAATAAATGTAATTATTTGAGTTGTAATAATTATCAATTTTTTTGTGATAATTGGAATGAGAAATGTATGTATGTATTTATTATAAAAAGAGTTTCCTTTTTTATAATTAAAAAATATTTTTATAATATGTAAGTAAGTAACATAGGGTATACACATAACATTTTTACTATTA
This sequence comes from Arachis hypogaea, assembly GCF_003086295.3. Taxonomy (NCBI): domain Eukaryota; kingdom Viridiplantae; phylum Streptophyta; class Magnoliopsida; order Fabales; family Fabaceae; genus Arachis; species Arachis hypogaea. The sequence continues at coordinate 104,749,476 of NC_092039.1, forward strand.
GTGATATCATAATTTAAACATGATATTCTAATAATAAAAATGTTACTTTTCACACATTTTCTTACTAAATAAATATTCAACCACTAGAATTATCAAATATTTTATAGTAAAATAATCAAACATACAATAGACAAATAAATAATCAAAATATTTATAATAGTATAATGAAATTTTTTATGAGATACCAAATATGTGTTTTTATATTTAATGTCTGATTAATAGCTAATTATTTTTATACACGTAAATTGTTTATTATTTTTAAATTTAAAATTTAATTGTTTTCAAAAGTACAAAATCATTACTTATAAAAGAAACTGCCATAAGAATAATCAAATTTTTTTTTATCGCAGTATAATCAAAACTTTTTTTGAACATCAAATATGTTTTCTTATCTGTCGAGTGTTTTTTTGTGTTCATGTAGCATTATTTAATATTTTTATAATAAATTAATTATTTACTAAATTAGTTGCTTCATTTTAGGAAAAAAATCTCTAAGATATTTTATTATTAAATACATTTAAAAATTTACTTACCAACTTTAATTTCTATTTATAATTCTTCGATGTTTACCACGAATTATGTCCATTATATTTACCAAAGCCATTATAAATACCATTAAAAATAGTTGAAATTTCATGGGTTTTTTTAATGAATAAAAAACTTTATATTTGTTATTTTACACTAAAATACAAATATTTACTATTTTACGTAGTATTTCTCAATTTTGTAAGTATTCAACTTTGTGATCAATGGCGATAAAAATAGAGAAAGAAAATTTAAGTTTTCAATTTCACAGATAGTGGCATAGTCCAAGTTTTAGGAGAGATACTGCCAAATTTTTATGAAATTAAGATTTTGTTTTAAAATGTGACTTAAAAAAGAATTTGGATTTGAGAGGTTATATTAATTGGTTCTTGATTTATTAAGAAATTGGTGTTTCGAATTTAAGTTGTTTAAGAAAAGTTTATATTTTCCGATTGATTTAAATATGAAGAGGCCTATGTTTTGAAGTTTGGTTAAAGAAGTATCTTTGGGTGAGTTTAGCGGATTTTGAAAGAAATTGAACTTTGATTAATTAATTTCGTATTGCTCTTAAAGCAATTTTTAAATTTTGACTAAACGATTCCGAGCCTTTGAGAAGGTAAAGTATTGATGTAACATGTTAAATAGTAACGTGACCAGCTGCAATATTAATATGGCAAGATGTATTATATAAGCATTTAACAAAAGCGCTCATTCAATTCGATTCAAACTGAAAATTGATTAAAATCACATTAATTTGAATTAGATTATATTTAATTTTTTGAACTATGATGCACGAATACTGACATAGATACGAGACACGATACGGCACGAGACACGTTGACACACGAATTTTTAAATATTATAAAACACGTGATCACACATACATATAAAATATAAAGTATTTTTTAGATAAATCATAATGATATTTTGATATTTTATTGATACCAGAATATAAATTAATTTTTTAATTATTTTTAACATCTTATTTTAATTATATCAAATATATAAAATATTTTTTGTTTTAATAAATAATATATATCTAAATTTATTTCAAGAATATATGTTAAGAATAAGAATGGACACGCTGACACGTGATGATATTTAGATGTGTCCAAGCGTGTCCGGACAAGAATTCTTTATTTTTTATTAAGACACGATTGGACATACTGACATAGCAGACACGTATGTCGGACAAGTGTCGGTAAATGTCATGTCCGAAATGTGTCCGACACGCGGATACAACATTTCAGTAAAATGTCCATGCTTCATAGTTTTTGACAAACTACATGGATTAGACCGAATTTTGTATTCACTTCTCAAAACTAAACCAATTGAAAAAATGTGATATAATATTCTTATTTTATTATTAAATTTAACCTAAACATATAATGTATATAATTTGTTATCTATTTTAATTTTATTTATATATTATTTAGTAAATATTTTGTGAATATACAATAAGAATTGTTTTACTAACTTAAAAAGTTATTCCTACTTTTAATAATAAAATCTATTTTTTTAACTGAATAAACCAAACTAATCCAATTTATTGGATTGGATTAGATCGAATTTAAAAATAAAATCAAATTGATCCATCCAACTGCAACAAATTATATATTTCGGATCATATCATTTTTCTTTTAAAACCTATCCAAACATCTCTTGGTGAACAACTTATGATTTTTGGTACATGATTACTTCCTAATTATTCTATTTATTGGTCCACTTTTTTTATTCTAATTCAAAAAGAGTCTTATAATTATTGATATTGTTCAACCAGATTAAATTTTCATGCAGTGTCTCTCCTGGGCTATGGATTATTAGAAACAAAGCGCACAGTATGAAACAAATGGTACAAAACATTGGTGTTCAATTCCTGGCCAGCAGTAAATTTAAAGGAAGAAAGCTATAGAATAGCGTGACTGCTACTGAAAAAGATCAATGAGTGAAGTGGAATTTTTAGGTGGATAATTAAGTTTGTAAGTTTGCACATTATGAAGTATCCAAGACTTTAATGTTGGGAGGGTTAATGAATTCAACGTGAGAAACTTAGGTGGTACTTGACTTTAGTTAATAAGAGCATATCGGTGAACTGGTAACAAGAAAATATATATGGAATACTAGATAACATGAAAGAAGGGTATTCAATCTTGATAATCATAGTAGAGACATGGATTGGCTTTGATTGTGTTGAGTTTGAAAAACTTGAATTATTATGATGATCAAATATTATTAAAAATATTAATTAAAAATTGTTATTTTAATATTTGCTTCCAATTGTTTGTTTAATGTTGCTGTTAGTGTGCAGGAAAAGAAAAATAATTTCTGATTGGGCCAGTCATTAGAAGCCCGTTTTGGTTTTTAAACAAAATTAAGCCACACATTTTTTGGTTCAACATAAGTGGCTGAATGTTGAATTATGTAGAAGTTCAAAGTTGGCTCAAGATTTTGATAAGCCCAAATGAAATTCTCTCTTGGCCCAACATCATCATAGATCCGAAATTAAAGAAGAAAAGAATGGAAGAGGAATGGTTTGGTTACCTACCACATTGGTTAATGGAATTCAAATTACATTTAAATTGATTTCTTTCCTTGATAACCGAAAATCACAATTCAATTTCATTTAATTGTACATTAAATGTTTTGTATCTTCTTTCTCCTCTCTCTTCTTTGCTATTCGGTCACTTCAAGTAGAAGAAGAAAAGAAAAGCAAGTTCTCAGAAAAAGTAAACAGAAAAGCTATGGAAGAAGAAAAGGCTAGGATGATGATAGCCTATGAAGAAGGAAGATCTGAAGCAAGCCAGGCTAGATTTTTGCCATTGAAGGCAAGATTTCAAGAAGAGCTTCAAGATCTTCCATGCCAAGAAAAGAAAAGATCCGCCTCGGTCAGAGAAGAAGATCTCAGTTGCAAAAGTTTATTTTCGTTTTTGTTCATCAAAAAAAAGATAGCTTTTGGAGATACAAGATAGGAATAAGCAAAAATGAAAAGCATGGAGCTGTCAAGGATCAGAGGTTTATCAAGGGTCAGAGTTCTTTCTTGGAGCCAAAGTCAAGATCAAGGGTTCAGAGTGAAGGAACTTGTTGAGAATGGTTGAGATAGGTACATGCATGTTTGTTTTGTTTCGGTTTTCCCTCTCTCTTCTCTCTGTCCGAATCGCTGCTGTCTCTAGGTTGGAGAAAAAATTGCTTGGTTGAACTGGTTTCAACCTTGGAAGCTTTCCCTTCTAATAAGGGTGAACGGCTAAGGATTGAGACAAGGAGAAAAAGTGAAAACACAGAATTCTCATAGCTACCCAAGCTTCCTGAGTTCCTCTCCTTCAATGTTGTCTATTTTGTTTTTTTTTTCTTAGTATTGTCTGTCTGGGTCTCATGGTAAAAGACAAACATAGTGAGGTTTGTAAGAAAAGCCAGTGAGAAGAAAAAGGCAGTGATCAATATTAGAGAAAAAGCCATAGATGTCTCAGAGTTTCTTTGTACATCTGCATGTTATGTTTTATGATCCCGTGGGGATTTCCTTGGAAGTTGGGTTAGCACTTTTGCGGTTGAAAGCTTGATAGGAGTCCAAGTCAAGTTCAAATTTGGAGATAGAATCTAGATTTGTCCAAGATAGGATTGAATAGATCTTAGGGAAGAATTGGAGTTTGTAATCTGATGATTATAATAAAATTCTGTCACTATTGTGATGGAGATTGAATGTAGGTTGTATTGCACTTAGTAGCTAAACCAGAATACATCTGGGTGTGATTCTCTCTTTCTCTTATACTCTTGTTTTATTTTTGTTGCGTTGGAGACAAAAATGAAAAATATCTCCTAAACCGTTATGAGATAAAAGAAAATATCTCTTGACTTGTTATGAGACAAAAGCAGAAATATCTCAAGAAAATTCTTTGAAAAAGAAGAAATTAATATTAAGCGAAAAAGGGGGCTAAGATTCAACCCTCCCTTCTCTTAGCCACTGATTACCATCAGATTGTAATTGCTACCAGGAGGTGGTTGTTTATTTTGTGGTAGTTGTTTTGTTTTGACAATGTCTTTTTGCATGTTTGTTTTTGTTAAAGATCTGTTATAAATTTTTTGTGAGAGGTTATTTATTTTTTAATAGCAATGCAGAAAGAAAATGTTTAACTAATTATAATTTATAGGATATTTTAGTCTCATCATCTCTTTTTGGGTCGAGTATGTTAACAATATAAAAAATGGATTTGAAAGATGAAAAATTGACTTGTAAAATGTGGTTCTGCTTTTAGGAACGGAAATGCCAATAATAGCCTTTGGAATAGGAGCTTTGTCCGAAAAAACCCCATATTTCGAGTTTCTTTCTGCCAGCACTTTCTTTCTCCACCTAGGAGTCATTTTGTTAGTATCTGGGGTTACTATTGTAACACCCTACCACACAAAATTTTACACCTAGGATATAAAACAGAGGTGACGAGGCGCTACGACCTCTAAAAATGATATATATATATATAGTTGAAAAGGGTTTATATCTAGGAGCCTTTTGAAGGAAAATTAAATAAAAGCGTTAAATAGAAAAAGCACATCACTCGCATAAGCAATATACGTAAACCAGATGGAATAAGAGTAAAGCGAAACATAAATACATAAGAGAAGAGTTTCAAGATACAGATAACAACGGTTTTGACTCGGCTCGTGAAGTTTAAACTGGCCAGAGCATACATATATACATATATAAAAAATAAACCTGGAATGCCCAACATACAACTTATAGAACCTGTTTCTCCAAATCAACGTCTAAAAGAGATAAACATAACATACATATACAGTGAAGATATAAGAGTATCTATATAAACATCACAAACTAAAATCAAGTCCCAAAACACAAAAGTTCTTCGCTTTCAGAAGCTCCCAATATGCCTCAGTGAGGTGTCTCACATTCTGCATCTGAAAACCACAAAATATGTATGGGATGAGAACCAGAGGTTCTCAGCATAGTAACAGTGCCCACATAACTAACATATAAGGTCCCGGAAAAGTCAGAAATAATCCTAGAACTTCTGACAATAGATCCATAAAACTAACATTGGAAACCATAAACAAGGTAAAGTATCTAAGGATTCTGGATTCTATCTCAATTTCTAACTTAACCCCTAAGTTCATTGCCTTTCCTCCAATCCTCCGAAACACCGATGCACAGACAAACAATTCATACAAAGAAAACACAAGTAGTTTACAGTTACGACAAATAAAACAGATAGCAGTTAAGCATGAATATCAATTACGCAAACTCAAGATTGCAAAACCAAACAAGTCACTCAAATGCATATGATGCATGCCTTTCCTATTAGCCATGAGCTCACGTGTCAGTTACTTTGCCCGAACTTGACTCACCCGGTAGCTAACCCATATATTGTCTCTCTGATATGCCTCCACACTCTTGGGATATAGTGCCCGCCACACTCATGAGATATAGTGCTCGTCGCATTACCCGGGATAAAGTGTTCCCACACTCTTGGGATATAGCGCCCGCCACGCTCTCGGGATATAGTGCCCGCCACTCATGGGATATAGTGCCCGTCACAGTTCTCAAGGTAAGATGCTCCCACATTCTTGGGATATAGCGCCCGCCACGCTCTCGGGATATAGTACCCGTCACACTCATGGGATATAGATCCCAACACACCTTACAACAGAGAGAAAACTCAAACATTATCATCATCAACAATCTCAATCAGTCCTCAATTATCATATTCATTCATAATCATTCATATTCATTCATTCAATAACATTATGGGCAAAATTTATCAATTATATAACACTTCTCATCATAATTCATCATATTTCAAGCTTACTTCTCCTCCAAGTTACCACCCTTCCTAGCTTCACCTCATCACTAAGCATACAACTAAGGTTTAGGGGCTAAAAGAGTAAAAATAGAGGTTTAAAGGTTCGAAATAAGGTTTTAAAACATAAAATTCACTTTGCTAAAAATAGGGGTCACACGTACGCGTGGGTGCATTTTTCCTTGCTCGTGTACATGAGACACCAAACTCGAAGGAAATGGCCACGTCGCATAAGCGAATTCTACAGGGTGGCAAATTAGCTAAGTGCTATAAAATTTCAACTTTACACACTAAACTTCCGACGCGCATAACTTTTTTGTTTTAAAATATTTTTCATCCATTTTTCAAACGGTATAAACCTTTCGGACCAAATTTTCTTTTAAGACAAGTTTTATAAAATTTAGAAGTCCAAAGGCCAAATTATGCTCCGTCAAAGTTGATCAAAAATCATAGATTTCATTCAAATGTCAAACCTCAACTTTCCAAACTTTTAAATCCCAACCCCTATTAAAACTTACCAAATGTGCCTCCAACCAAGTTCTACCTTCATCAACACCCCTCATCTTCTTCATACAAACTAATTTACAATTACAATTCCATTTTAACACCATAATCCATAACCAAAGCAGCATTACACAAAATTATCAACAACATGCATATACACTTCATCAATCTCTATAAAATTTACATTATTTCACCAACAACAACCTTAATTAGCCAAACCTCATAAATACCAACCAATCCTAAATCATCAACAACATCCACATCTTAAAATATCATCATTACCATTTATCGATCTCATATACCAAGTTAGACATATCATTCATATTAGCATCAATCACAACCTCAAAATCACTAACTAACATACATATTAATCAATCTCAACCATCAACAACATCAACAATTCAATTCCTATCTTATGATCAACTGACCTAAGTTTTCACAACACATTATATTTTAGTTACGGAAAACCGAAACCATATCATGGCTGATTCCCTGATAAACCCGGAACACCTCACTTATATTTCACACTTCAAGCTTGAAATTTCCAACTCCTCACCAAGCAAAACCCAGCCTTTAATGTTATCCCTCTAGCTTCCAATTTCTCAAACTAGCTCCATCCAACAATCAATTTTAATCTATTATCATAATTACCACCAAAATCAATATACGGTTCACTAATTCAACATTTATATCAAGGTTTAAGGGTGCTTACCTTGCCCACAGCTCAAGGATTGGACTTTGTAGAGCTTGAGGCTACGATCGCGTGACCACAAACAGTGCGGCGATTAGAGCTCCGAATTGAAAGTTATATGAGATTTAGTGAAAGGTTAGGGTTTTGAACTTACCCTCTTCTTCCCTCTTGTGTTTCTGCGTTCTTCACATGCATAGGAAAGAAAATGAGTAGAAGCTCATTGTATAAGTTAGGTTGGGTCTTTGGATCTGGTTCAGACCCGGTTCGATTGATTTGGTCCGTTTGACCTAATTTTAGGCTAAATTCTTTAAAATTAGTGTCAAAGTTCTTATTTTAATTAGCTCTATCTCATTAAACTATAAAATTTTATTTTCTTATTTTAATTATTCGCTAATTATGCATGGTTTACAACTTTCCCAAGATACTCGCAATGTAAAAAATTATTTTACGTACATTCAATTATATATTGCAACATCAACATAAAATAATTATTTCTCACACTTATCATGTGAATAGTAAATTAATACTCTAAAATTAGATATTATTGAATAATTATATACAATAATACTTTACTATATCAATGCATTAAAATTAAAATGTGTAATTTTTATAATATCTTCTAACTAGACGACAATTAGCGGGCTTGTTCAATTTTGTGCAGACCAAGAATATAGCTATGGTGCTATGTACGTATGACCTAACTTCCTACATCAAATTATGAGATATACCAATTTTGATGATTCTTTACTCATAAGCTTACTTTGTGACTAATTTCATTTTGTTTGAAATTTATTTTATTTTATTTTTTTCATGCAAAGGAAGTAATATATGATGGGCAGATCAATGGAGAATGTTGGATCTGAGTTCCAAGATTTTGAGACAGTGATGAGTGATACTATTTTACTTCAAGATCCTAAAAAAGATTCAAGCATGATGATTTGATGAAAAGATAAAAACAACATATCTTTTTGCTAACGACTACGAATTTCAATTTTTAAGGATTGTATGTAAAGATTGTGTTGCAAAATTCCTTATAGGATTAAATAAAATAGGAAAAGTATATGGAACTAAGAGGTTACCAGCCAAAAACTAAATAAAATCACATTAATTTATATTAATTATTAATTTTAAATTTTTTAAATTCAAATTTAAAAAATTTAAAATTGATTAAGTAAACCTAATTAAAACTTATAAAAACTTTCCTCTTCTCTCTTACATTAACCTATCCACCTCCAACAATCACACACACAGACCTCTCTCTCTCACCAATGCTACTGGAAGCGCCTGCGACTTCCATACTCTCCACGACACCCTCAATAAGCGCATCCAAGACAACTGCTTGAACACAAAGTCCACCTTCGACTTCGTCACCGACCGAGGCAACGCCCGAAGCAGATTCACTCGCCTTGGTTCCCGTTCCACCATCTTTGTCATTGACTGTCGCGACTCCTTCGAAGCGCGTGAGCAAGAAGAAAGAGCTAGTGAGAGTCTCCGAACTCGGCCTTCACGAGCAGCTTCATTTCTGTGAGGTCGTGAGGCAAACGAGAATGATCTACGACTCGATCCGCGTTCTCTGCACCATCGAGGAAGAGAAGCGCATCCAGGAGGAGAAAAGGGCTGCCAAGAGGAGAGCTGCCGCCGCCGAGGAGTAGAGAATATGTTGGCGACGTGTTCCTCTTTCGGATGGAATTGTGTGTCCTTGGATTGCACGGTCAGATCCAGGTTGGCATTGATTACCTAGCAGCTTCCATGAGCCCCAACAATGAGCCAATTACAACGAGTGTTATTGTCTTCGGTGGCTACGAGGATGATATGGACGAAGGAGATGTCATAATCTACACTGGACAAGGCGGGCATGCCATGAATTATAAAAAAGAACATTCATTTAATATGAAAAAAAAGCATCCTAATACTTAACAAAAGAAATATCCAGTTATATTTTAGCAAAAATAATTAAATATTTATAAAATTTAAAAAATATGAAATTCTTAAAGAAATAGAGACATTCACATTTGCAATACAAAAAAATTCAAAAAATATATAAAAGAACATTCATTTAGTATGAAAAAGAAACATTCTGATACTTAGTAGAAGAAACATCCATATATATTAACTCGTAAAGATTTTGGATTCACCCAAACGTATTTGTCTAATTTTTTACTAATACCCTTTTGGTTTCTAGCATTGTTCAATAAATATGTGTTAGTCTTTCTTTGTTAATATGTAATACCAATATCTCAATTCTAAAGCTATAAATAAAAGTCAAGTCATATAGATACATTCTTGTAGTATGTATTAAAGTTAACAAAAATAATACAAATATATAGTCAATTTATTATAAAATATATAGATACATTATTTTTTAATGAAATGATTGGATTTGAAATTTATTCTAATTTTTTTAATTGTTCTTTCGTATAGATACATTCTTTGTATGAGAAATGCATGTAGATATTAAAAAAAAATCTTTGCCTAAATCATAAAAAGTTTCTTTTTCCATTCATGAACTATATATTCATCATCGACTAATCAAGATGCTTTCCAATTTTATCTAAATACTTAAAATAAATTTTAATTTTATCTTTTATTATTTAAATTTATTTTTAGACATTTACTTGTTTTTGTTTCTTCTTTCCAATATCATCACTGGTGCTGCTACTACCACCACCACCATATTTATCTTAATATTGAAAGATAAATTTTATGGGAAGAAAGAGATGGATCTAGTTTGGCTTGAGAAAGTGAATCGCAAGAACTCCTTCAACTGCAAGACATCTTGAATTTAAAAGAAAAGCATAAGTTATATGTACATTGCTTCAAGCTATTCTAGTTGATCATGAAAGTAACAAGAAATTTTTTGTATACAAACATGTTGTGTATAGCAAACAAATTAAAAGAAAATGTAATTACCTCCTCAAGAATAATAATAAAAAACTTTGGTATTTTATTGACTTGATTTGATATTGTCATGGTTGTTATTACCACCTGTGCATATGAAATTGAAAAACCATCGAAATTAAGTAATGATTTTTGGCATGACATTAGCAGAAGAAAAGAGCCATTATTAGCCTTAAAGCTATTTAGAAAATACATAAGATTAACAATTATATGATATCTCAAAGTTTTTCAATCATTCTATTTATAATTGGTTTACAGAATCGAAGTTGACAATATTCATGGCAAATATGGAAGGACAATAAACAAAATTTTATAATAAATTTTCAAGTCAAAATGCATTAAATGAGAAGGTTTTCTTTATTACGGGTCACGGACCTTTATAACATTTATTGTAAAAAATGAACAAGTTGAATAATAGTAATTAATGTTCTGTTTTATATTAAATTCCACCTTTTATATATTGTATAGGTTTAATTGTTCTGTTAATTTTTAAATTTTATTAAATTTTTAGTTAAGTTTTTATATTTTTTAATTGGTTCCTACACTATTGTTAGTTTTATAATTAATTTTTTTATTGTGTAAAAAATAGAATTAATTGAATATTTCTTTGCAAATTGAAGATATTCATAATTAAAAACCTAACTAAATCTTTAAGTACATGTATCTTAAGAGAAATATTTTATTGATTTTAACGTTTTTTATATGAAAAGGATCTAATTACAAAATTAAAACTAATATAGGGACTCAATTGAAAAAATATATATATAGAGACCTAATTAAAAATTTAATGAAACTATAGGAATCAAAAGAATAATCAAATCTAATGTATATTAGTATTATTGCATTCTATCCATCATGAAAAAAAAAATAGTTTCTTTTTCTAGTTTACAAGCTTGGCTTGTTTAGGTGAGCTTTTGAAAAAAAAAATTGAGTTGTTTTTTTTATTTTTTAAAATATAAAAGTAATTTATATTTGGATATCTCATTCAAAAATATCATTTTATCTATCAATTATGTTTAGACACAATAATATAAAAGTATTTTTTGTTTATTTATTATGTAAAATATTTTTTTAAGAAAAAATATCTTTTCAAAAATATGTAAATTGTGCTTGTTTGAATGTCATTAAATAGATAAAAAAAGTTATTGAAAAAAGATTTATTTTTTTAGCTGTTTGGTAAATTTTTAATAGTAAAAGTAAAAGTATTAAAAAAATATCTTTTTTGAAAAATTATAATTTATATTTTTTAAAAAATCTTTTTTCTTTAAAAAAATATTTTTCACATATAAATAAACAAAAAAATAATTTTATATTATTGTACTCAAAAACATAATTAATAGATAAAAAGATCCTTTTGTATGAGATATCTAAACATAAAATTACTTTTATTTTTTTAAAAAATCTTTTAAAAAATATAATTTTTTAGACTAATTATTTAGGGAATTACATTATTTATCATGTAATATTTTAATATAAAATACTTATTTTTGTTTTGTCTCTAAAATTTAAAAAACTTTACTTTTAGCTTCTGCAGTTAATTTGTTTCGTTAAGTATTTTATGTAACACGTTAAATAGTAATGTGATCTGCTGCAATATTAACATTAACATGCAAGATGTATTATATAAATATTTAACAAAAATGCTCCAATTCAATTTAAATTAAAAATCGATTAAAATCGCTCTAATTTAAATTAGATCATATTTCATTTTTTAACAAATTAAACTATATAGATTAGATCAGATTTTATATTCACTTCTTAAAACTAAACCAATTCAAAAAATGTGATATAATATTATTATTTTATTTTTAAATTTAAACCGAACATATAATATATATAATTTGATATCTATTTTATCTTATTTATATATTATTATTTGAATTTTTTTGAAATAAAATAAAAAAATTATTATTTTCTTAAACACAATTTTGAATTTAATTCACCAAATACGATTTTTTTAGAGCAAGTGCCGCACCTCGGCAACGGTGAACACTACTCAAATTTTTAAAAATTCACGTTTAATCCATATCATTGTCTCTAAAATAGTATATAGATCTCCAAACAGTATATAGGAGTATACAAAATACACAGATAATAAGCATGGCTTCTTCAAGAATTTTTTTAATTATAAATTTTAAAAAACCAAGCCATATTTAACAATGACAACTATTATCATCGTCTCCAAAAATACACAGATACACCAGAATAAGCAATATTTAACAAGAATTTTTTAATTTTAAATTAAAAATAACTATTTCTCAAAAATAACATCCGACTTATTCATGTGTACTCTCATGTACTACGGAGACGATAATAATGGTTACCATTGTTAACTTTCTAACTCAATCTAATATATGTAAGACCCAGATTTTAAAAATTTAAACTATTTATGATTTATTTTATTTATTTGAGAATATATTTTCAAAATTTTTTATATTGAGTACTTTCTTATTATTGATTTAAAGTTTTAGTGATCAAAAAAATAATGAGAGTTTTATATGCTTTAATTTGAATAATTAGATTTTGAATTTTATTTTATGATTTAAAGAAAATTAATTCAATTATCTCTAGTTATTGAATTAGAGTATTTATTTGAAAACAAATTTGTAAATTGAAAATTAATATAGTAATTTTATAAATATTAGTGTTGGATTAAAATTAGTTTTGAAGGTTGTGGTAGGTTTAGAGAAGGGGGGTTAAATCTATGCCTTTCTTTAAGTTGCTGTTATAACCCTTTTAGATCTACACTTTCAATTCTGATTCTGTTTGTACTCAATAGCAGAAATTTATGAGACAATTTATTTTTGTCTCATGAATATCAGAAAATAGAACATAGCAGAGAAGAGAAAAGCTAACACCAGCATATATCCTGATTCGGTTACCTTGTGCTATGCAACTACGTCCAATCTCCTCCACAACAATGGAGAAATTTTCACTATAGTAAAAAGTATTACATACACCAATTTTCCATTCAAGTTCTAACCTAACTTGACATTAGCTATGCTAACACCTAACTATTCACTCTTAGTGCTAACCCAACTAAGAAAGAGATACCTATCAGGTACAAGATACAAGACACTTAACCAACCTAAAAAAATCAGAAATAACTCTAGGCTTTTCTCTCAAGTGTATCACTCTGCCTTTTTTCACTCATAGCTTTTACTTGAGCTTTCTCACAATGCCTTTTCTCACAAGAAATTACAGAAAGATAAACTTAGAAAAGTACATTACAATTAGTAAAACATGAAGGAGATTGACTTCATCAACAGCCTTTGTGCTATGCGAAAACCAGATTAGCAAGCCTCTGATTCAATTCTTCATACTGGCGGAATGCACCTTTGATTAGGTTACACTGTCCAGTTAGTTGAACTCTTTCAAAGAACACTTCTCAGAACAAAACCTCAATACTCTGGTTATCTCTCCTTGCCTTCTGAATGAACAGCAAGCTTCTTTTATCTCCTTGTATGTTCCTTGGTCCTTCTTCCAGGTCAACACCTTGAGCCTTGAGTTTCACCAACCCACAGATTCACTTTTTCTCCTTAATCCCCAGATTAGAAACTTTACTTCTGACTTCTTCATCTTGACTGAAAGCCATAAAGCAGCAACCACATGAGTCTTCCAATAGTCAACTTGATCTGAGCCCTTGAAAACTAACTTGATTCCCAAGTCATGTTTAAGATCGTGGATACACAGCAGAGAAGAACAAAAACTAGTTTTCCTTTGTATCCCATTTCGGATAGAGCAGAGAGTTGGAAAGAAGAGAGAAGATATGATGCATGCAAGAGGAAATGGGTTACCTTTAACCTAGCTTGATTTGGTTTGAACTTGGTGATGTGACGTCTGCCTTTCAAGCTTAATCCTTCTCTCTCTTTCTTCTTTGGTGATTAGTTTAGGGAAGAAGCTCTTTCTCTCTTTCTAACTTTTTTGAGTTTCTGACTAACTCACAGAGGTGAATGTTGCTTTTGGTTATACAAAAGAGAGGGATTTGCTTTTCTGAAATCAGATCGGACTTGGATCGGGTAGTGATATGCTTGGCCCGTTTTTATTTCTTTGGCTTTTTTCTTTGCTTTTCCTTGGGTTCTTAATTTTTCTTTCAGCCCAACATCCTTGCTGATTGCTTTTCATTCCATTTGGACTATTGAATTTTGGCCTGCAACAATAAACAATTAGTGATAAGTAATTATAATTAATCAACACTAATTATTTATTTACCCAAAAATAATGTTTGTCATCACTAATTAATTTTATAATTTCTTAACTCAACAATCTCCCCCTTGATGACAAACATGATTTAAGCAATAATCAAAGGAAATAAATTTGAGTAAGGTTTAGAAACTCCCTTTGATTGTTGTCATTGCTTTTATGTTGCTCCCCCTTTCCTTTCAGAATTAGCTCCCCTGGATTTATGCTTTTCTCTTTGTTCTTGTTTCTATAGTACTCAAGAGAACACTATAGGAGATGTGCACATTAATCTCGTCTAAGGGATATCACACAAGCAACACCATATTATTAGCCCAACATCAAACTAATATTAGCAGCTAAAAGATTCAACATGTGATTTCAAATATTAATGCAGCAATCAGACAAAAATCCCAAAAGAAATATTAGTACCTGCAGTAATGCCAAAAAAAATTTCTAAGGACACACATTTACCCCATCCTATTGCTTTTACTCCCCTTTTTGTCATCAAGGGCGGATAATAAGCATTATCAACAAAAATAATACCTTGTATCCTACAGAAAAGAGTTAGATCACAGTTCAAAGAACTAACTAAACTACCAAAAGTGCAGCAGTATTTAGAGTTATTACAATCATCCAAAAAGAAACTGGGAAACAGTAGTAAAAGAAACATAAGTCACGAGATAAAGCATAAAGCAGCCAGTAGCAGTTTTCATGAGACAATTCTTAGGCATTAGAACCATTCCCCTCCGAATCAGCTTCCTCTTCAACATCAGTGGCAGAGTCTTCATTCTTTGAAGGTTATCAATGAAGGTCATGAACACAGCCACTATATCCTGATTTCTTTAGGAAATCTCATGCTTGCTAGCTAATTTCCTTTGCTCTTGCTCATCGCAATCATATGATTTGATTGGGAAACGAACTCCTGAACAACATCTTTTACCACATTCAGCAAGGCAGATTTCTTCCCAGTAGAGATGGATGTACCTCAGTGGAGAGAGAAAAATCCTCAGCGCGATGAGGCAAGCGGCGGTCTGGCGCAACGCTTCCCTCCTCTGCGCTACCTCTTCTCCTTCGACGACTTCTCCCTCTCTCGCGCGTGGTTCCTGCATCGATGGCGACACAGCAGCCCGATGGTGATGTGGCGCGATGATTCGGTGGTGGGAGACGAAGACGCGTGACTTCACAAACGGTGAGGCGCGACGCCGACGCAGATAGCCCCTCGCCTCTCCTCTACCTCCAGTTGTCAGCTCTCACTCTGGGATCTCTCTAAGTATGTGTCTGTGTACATGCTTGTTTATTGGTTTGTGTGTGGTATGTGGTGAGTCTTAGAAGGGTAGGAATAGCGTTGGTAGTGATGGTGGGAGTGAACGTGGCTCATTTGGGGGATGAACAGGTGTGAAGGAGGGTTACGTGTGTGTGTGTATATGTGGGTTGGGTAGAAGGGATTAGTGTTAGGACTTTACGATTTGAAATTGGGAAATTTTGGGTTTTGTGTTTGAAATTGGGTATTTTAGATAATTTACTAATTTTAATAAAATTAAAGGTAATAGAGTAATAATTTGAAATCAAATTTAATCAAATAATAATATCTTATGAAATACTATTTAATTATCAACTTACAATTTATTTTTCAAATAAAGACTATAATTCAATAATTAGAAATAATTAAATTAATTTTTTTTAAATTATAAAATAAAGTTCAAAATCTAATTATTCAAATTAGTGCATATAAAATTCTCATTGTTTTTAAATCACTAAAGCTTTAAATCAATAATTAAAAGTACTCAATTAATACAAAAATTCCTTAAAATATGCTTTCGAATAAATAAACAAATCATAAATAATTTATTATTTAATTATCAAAATCTGGTGTCTTACATCCTACTCCACTTATAAAAATTTTCGTCCTCGAAAATTGATATAAGATAGAAAAGATTTGCATCAACTTCACTTTCAGAAACAAAAAAAAAAAAAAGAAACAGAAAAGTTTGGCACGTTTAGTTTTGTTCAAATGTGAAAGAAATCATATCTTATGAATGACAAGATATGGTCAGAAGTAATTCAAAGCACATCTTAAAAAGTAAGTTCGAAACAAAGAATTTCACTGCAAACAATCAAGGAAGAGTTGACATCAAACCACGTTGGTACGAATAAGAATTATATGTTGAAACAAAGTAACCCCTAAAACTTAACTTCTAACATTCCCAAACCCCATGATTTACGTTTACTTATAACTTTTATTTCGTCTATGCATAACCCGTTAGTACTCTCATATACATAAATCATTAGTATTACCTCCATTTGTCCATAAATTTAATTGCCCTACCTGTCCTCTTTCAAATATTATCTTTGATTTTTTTCTTACTTCTCTTCGAGGACCTTATTTTTTCAGTTGGAGTTTAAATCTGTTTTTAATATAACAATTTTTGAGGACGAAAATTTTTGTAAGGTAGGTAGTTATAACATCTTAGATTTTTGAAAATAAGTAATTAATTATTTATAATTTCATATTATATTGAGATTTTGTTTTAAAAATCTATTTTTAACAAAAATAATTAAATAAAATTTTATGATTATTAAATTTAATTTAAATATACTTATTCTATTAGTTTGAACTATTTATTAAAAACTATTTTAATAGACAAAATTAAGTTAATCTTTTATATTTTATTATATTATTATTATTATTATTATTATTATTATATTATTATTTACTTCTTTCTTTTGGGCGAAGCCATTGAGAAAACATGAATATTATATAATATTATATATTATATATATAATATATATATTAATATATAATTATATATATAAATATAAGTATAATAGCATGCAAGCCATACTAATTTCTTTCTTAGTCCCTAATGACATTAGTTATATACTAATGTCATTAGTTCTATAACTAATGTCATTAAGGACTAAGAAAGAATGACATGGCTTGCATGCTATGAATTATAATATCATGATACCTAATATACTTTACACTACAAACTATCATTCATTGATCATTTTCTTTTCACTTTTATTCTTATACGAACTCTTTAGAAAGAAAAGAGAAATAAATGCGTGGCATATGTTACATATATCTATCAACCATGACACAGTACATCATTAAACCAATGCACCTATACACCTACTACCACAAATCTTACTTTCTTTTCCTTCATGCATCACCAACCAACCTTGAAAGAAAAAAGAGAAAGCCGGTTGAGGAGAATCAAACCTATACTTACCCCTTTTGAGTTTGATTTTTTATAATTCGTAACTCCGATAAAAAATTTAAATGATAAAAGTGTTCGTATTTCCTTCTCTACACATTGACATTATCTGTTCGGTAGAAGTTAATAGTGACGTAGCTCATCTTCTCTTTGAGGTCGGTTAACTGGAGTTCTAGAAAGCACAGACAATTTCTGACACTTTCTCCTTCAGCAGCTTGGTCAGAAAATTTTTCCGGAGCTTTCGATAATTTTGATTTCATACGAAGGTAGGGATTTTCTTTTGAAATTAACTGTTTTAAATTATGAATGCCACGAAAGTCTAGTGAATATTTGCAAATAATTTATGATTGCTTGGAATGACTGAATGATGAGTTTGAATTGAAGCTGTGATTGATATTGATTTTGTGATTGATATTGGTTTTCTGATTTTGATGGAGTTGTTAAAATCCTGATTTTGTGTGATTATGATGAATTAGTTGAGTTGTGGCTGTAAAAGGTGAAATTAGTGTTACTTGTTAAA